>NW_022280131.1:40590-43157 GCF_004355925.1 Anarrhichthys ocellatus
GACACGCTTACGACGCTGAGTTCAAACTCAAGGCTGTCAGCTACGCAGCCGAACATGGGAATAGAGCAGCAGCGAGAGAATTCAACATTAATGAATCAATGGTACGGAAGTGGAGGAAGCAAGAAGATGACCTGTGCCAAGTAAAGAAGACCAAAAAGAGTTTCCGAGGGAACAAAGCGAGATGGCCACAGTTAGAGGACAAACTCGAACAGTCAAACGTTTGACTGTAGTAGCTTCTATTCTATGCGCCTTATAATCCGGTGCGCCCTATATATAAAAACAGTTCTAAAATAGGCCATTCATTGAAGGTGCGCCTTATAATCCAGTGCGCCTTATAGTGCGGAAAATACGGTACATGTTTTTTTTGCATCAAAATTCCCAATCAGATGTGTCTGTGTGTCTCTTCTGCGCCTCAGGAATATAGATGCTAGTAAACCAAGAAAGGAGGGGGTCATAAAACCTTGTAGGTTCCTTATGGGGGTCTGATACTTCATAAATCGCTTTGTGTGTTAAGATTGATGCCTGGTTGTTGTCTCTTATCTGCTGTGAGTCTGTCCAAGCATGTGGTGAACTGACCCTAACCACTAACCTAGGGGTCCTGAGAGCAGTTTCCTGGAAGAAGTTTATCAGTTATAATGTTAGGGTTAAAAATCCTTTATCATCATCATCTCTATTTCATTATTTTTTTTTTTTTTTTTTTTAATTGGTGTAAATACCAATAGGACAGCATTTCGCTGCAATATATCACGTTACCATGACAACATCAAAGATATAATGTGCAATTGTGGGTATTTATTTTATACTTTTTACTCCCCAACTGAAACTTTATCATCATCATCTCTATTATCACATTTCACTTTTCAGCATTCTTCTATCGAGGTTCACTACACACAGCAACATGCTCAATGTAGAATTCTCCCTGGCTCATTTCAAATATTTGAAATAGTAATAATAATATAATTATTGACATGAAAATTGTAACTTGAATATACTTGCCTTTTGTAAGTAAGTATATCATGATGAATTACTCCACCAATAATGTCAATAATGTTCTAAAAAATTATACATTACAATTTATTTCAATATAATAATAATACTTGGTTGAAGGAGTTGAAGTCATGATCTGTTGCCCTGGACTGGGACACAATACTGATATCTATTCATCTACGGCGACGGAAGCGCATGTACATACCGAAGCCGGTAGCTCCCATTCATTTTGCTTCATTATTTTCTGAATTTGTTTTTATTTCGCCTTAACTACTGAAGCACGTATGACAGAATACACTCATGAACATTGGAAGAGGAAGCATAAGGGGTTGGGTAATTCGTGGGGAGCGGACCTTGAGACGATCACTGCCCACGGTCAACAACCCAGCCAGACCTGCTGGAACAAGCCGGAAAGGGAGGAGAGGCAAGATGCATGCCAACCTAAGCCAGCTGGGACCTAAGGCTACTCCACTATCCAGTCTGTTCCTGGCTGAAGTCCAGTTGCAGGAAAGTTAGGCTAGACACAGGACAGTGAGCAGGACTCCGGTGGGACAAGAGGAGGTAGATGGTAAATGGACTGTATAACGCTTCTCTAGTCTCTCGACCACTCACTTTCCAATTACTACATGTCATCTTTCACACCCATTCACTGATGACAGGGGCTACCATGCCCATCAGGACTATCTAATCATTCATAGAGCATTCATACACAGTAGGTACAGCTACGGGAGCAACTTGGGGTTAAGTGCCCAAGGACACTTCGACCAGGACTAGCAGAGCTGGGGATTGAACCGTCGATCCTCTGGCTGAAGGACAAGACTGTCAGGGCAGAAAGAATGAATGAATGAATGCAATAAAATGACGTAAATATAAGAAAGGGGGCATTGCTGCAAAAATTTGGAAGCTGTTTCTGTCAACGTATCATTATTTGTTCATATCAAAGTAATAGATGTGTTATTTATGTCCCTACTCCATGAAAGGTTTTGTCAGGTTTTAACAAACAACGTCCACCATTACTTTAAAGCTGTTGGGACATTCATATTTTAAATGGTCTCAAAAGTCCCCGAAACATTTCCTCTCGAGGATCACTTTTTCTTTGTCCAATAAATAATATTCTTTTATGCTCTTTATATGCTCCTCTTGTCACCAGTGTCACTGATGCTCAGTAGATGGTACCAACGATGTTCTGGGTTGTAAATACAGCCATTTATGAGCTTTCTTCACACGGATGGAGATGTGTGAGGTTATTTGTGAACTTAAAGGTGTTCACTTGCTGCACCTCAGCTCTGTTGATGTAGACAGGAGTCTAACAACCAACTCAACACCCAGTAATATTGAATATATCACTTATAATTATGTCCGCTGGACGATAATGTATTCAGTTGTGTACGTGTGTACTTGATGTGTACATCTCTGTGTCTGCCCACAGCTAATTTTGCGTACTGCTGGACCCATAAGCCTTATTTTTGTTGTGCTCATTTATGACTGTATGCTCAATAGGCCTGTCACAGAAATTACTATATCAACTGAACAATATATGGACATGACCTTATTCATTTTACTTTATTGACTCATTATAA
>NW_022280131.1:43167-204653 GCF_004355925.1 Anarrhichthys ocellatus
ATTTTACTTTATTGACTCTTTATAAGATATATGGACATGACCTTATTCATTTTACTTTATTGAGTCATTATAAGATATATGGACATATATGGACTGATACTGATTACATTACTGAGTACGGATTACATTCTAATGCAGGGGATGGGTTTAAATGTGCATAAATTGGAGCTGAACTGTGGTTTGGTCCAGGGTGAGGTCGCTATGGGTGTGCGTCCTGCCTTGCCAATTAGAGGCGTGCACATCATTCTAGGGAACGACCTGGCTGGTAGTCGCTTGTGGGCTGGCAGTCCACCACCTCCGGTGCTAACATTTCCTCCCTCTGTTGCAGTGATACCTGAAGAGAGTGTGCAGTGTTTCTCTGATGTTCCTTGTGTGGAGACAAAGGCTAAGTACCATGTGGAGTTGGACCCTGAGTCCACACTTGAGCGGTATCCTCTGTGGCTGTCACTGACTATCTCCTGTCTGTTTATTGCAGTGACCTGGTGGGAGAGCAGAGAGCTGATCCCTCTCTGAGCCAGCAGATGGAGAGAGTTCTAACCATTGATGATGGGAAGAGTGTCACAAAGGGTTACGTGCTTGCAGTGGTGGTGTATCAGAGTGAGGGGCATCTGGCCTCATGCCCTTTGCGGTTCATTACTATCTCCGGAGTTCCAGAGGGAATTCAGAGTGGTTAGAATTGTGGATTGTCATTATATTTGTTTGGTTCCTTTGGGCAACTTCATATTGGCACGCTTTTGAAAAATCTTACCGTTTTCTGTGCAGTTCCTGGGGGGGGGGGGGGGGGGGTGACGACCCTCCTCCTTCCATACACTAGGTGTCCCTGTTGCTTGTGGTTGTCTGCAGGTGCTGATTGGAGTGTCATCAGCTGGATGAGCCACACCTGAGTTAGTGTGGATTTGCAAATCAATACCTTCTTCTTTTGGTAGCTTCGCTCTTTTGGAGAGGATATCCTTTCTGCCACCGGCTTGACACAGTTCTTTTGGGTTTATATTCTGTATATTCTGCTATACACACACCTATACATGCACTTCAGGACTGACAACTGATACCTACCCTTTGTATTGTTTAATTTATGTTTGTGGGAAATAAAAATGCTTTTCTAAGCAGCCAACTAGCTTGTCTCTCTGTTTTGTTGCAGTCTCTGAGTCGGACTGTGACACTATCTATATTTGAAAATGGCCAGTCTTCGAATTTTTACACACAAAAGTCTGACAGTTGTTCTGTCCACTTTGATCACAAGACAACTAGTGACAAGATTGCCAAACGTTTTTTTTTGTTTACGTTAGGTCAGATTTTCACAACACGATTACCGTGGACAGAAGAATTTAGGATATTATTGGAATATCTAAAAAATATAATAATCAGTCAAATTAATCTACAACTTTGTTTATTGTGTGCTTTTTTTCTCTTTTTTGTTTGTATGGAGATGGACAGAGTCTGTAACCATAACTGTATAAAATATATATCGAATGATTTACAAGAGGCGTTGGATTATTTACATGATGTTGTATTAGTATTTCATTTTTTAATATCACGGTTATCGTCAACACCGGTATATTGCGACACTCCTCATTCATGTACAGATAACCCTAGATAGTTGACTTTTTACTCATTCCATCCATGGAGCCTGTTTTACCAATCTCACAGTTGAATCGTCGCAGTGTTGGAAAAATGTGGTTATGAAACAAAGGATTATTCCATTCGGACTATATGGGGGTGATGGATGTGTGATTTCACATTGAATTGCTTGGTTTCTTTCTACCAAAAATCATTATACATAGCCTATTCTGGTGTAGATATCAGTTTATTAATAATACTGTTCATATGAATTTGAAAATAACCAATCAATCTCCTTAGTGTGCATGAATAAATCACCATGTAGACTAAATTGCACTATCCGTCGGAGCTGCATCTTGAGAATAGCCTCAGAAAGGCTGAATAACAACAACATAAGGCTGCTGTTACAAAATGAGAGAACCCGCACTGGCTCTCTGGCCCACAATGGATCCAGTTCAAAGTCCTTCTCCTCACTCACAGAGCCCTCCATAACCAGGCTCCCTCCTAGCGCACCGACCTGATCCACTACCACAGTGTTGTTCCTCTGATACCTCCTGTCTCCACCACTCAGGACCAAACACCAGACCTGTAGCGACGGAGCCTTCGATCATTTGAACTAGTGTAACATGTCTTTGAGTCCCTCAGCTTTAAAATGTATTATTCTTAGGGCCCAAGCACCAACAACGGCAGGTCGCGAAGGCCCTATTGAAATTGCTCGGTTATTATTATGATTTTCATTTTTGTAAATTGGATGCATTTTTGGGATGCTTGCCATGCTCAAAAAACTTGTCAATCGTGGTGAAAATAGATATCTGGCATGGATTTTTTCCTTGGACAAGACAAAATGTCTCTCTAGCACCCAGTTTTCAAAATAAAAGACCCCACCTTTAACTTTCCAGTAGCTGTATGGAATTCGGTAGGTATATAACATGGAGGTAGGTATATACGTGGAGACGTACAAAAAAGCCTTTTGAATACCGTTAACCAAACAGGAAGTCGACTCATTGATTATAAGGTGATTTGGGGTCATTTTGGCCTTTTACATGTGGTGTACTTTAACAAATTCCTACAGATTTTATTATTATTAATAGATTAATGAATTAGAGCACTCATATAAGAAGGCTAAATATATTTTTGAAGGAGAAGCGGAGAGAAAGCTGTTTGCAGCTTATCTCTATCTCTCTTGTCGTCTGTGGACTGCTGCAATGGGGGGGTGGGGGGGGGGGATGGAACTCTGGAGAATTCTATTTATCAAATCACAAAGGCTGAGAAACCGTGTGTGTAGGTCCGTTTTAGTACCCGAACAGCGTCACGCCCTACTTCCACACCCACACACACACTACTACATCCACCTAAAAGCGCAGTTCATTATTCTGTATCATGTAAATGGTGTATCACATATTCTAATTTTCTATGCATACATATAGCTTACAGGGGGGGGGGGGTCAACGAGCAAAAGAAAAAGACATAATTCAACAATCAGTTGACGTTAGACATGACCAATCAGATTTGACTGGATATTCTTAGTCTGGGAAACCCCTGAATTCTATTAACTGTTATTGGTAGTGACAATAGGGATACAGACAGGAACCTTGGGGAGAGAGAGGGGAATGACAGTCAGACAGAAACTGGATGTTGTCTGTGTCTTAAGTTTAAGGTCGCCTGGAAGCTCCTCAGAATTAATTCTACCACCATCGTGTGTTTCTTGTACACACAAAATATCATAATCTAATTGAGATTATGCAGATTGGGCGATATTGACTGAGCCCATTTAAGCTCCTCAGAGGGCAAACCTTTCCATTATTTCTTCCCTCGTTGTGACACCTTCAGAACAAAACCATCAGTATGTTCACCTCGTCCACTGCGGCGGAACACTCAGCCACATACTACTGTCAATCTCGTTTTTTGACTGTGGCTCAACTCTCAGTCTTTGTAGTTATACGTGTAAACATATGTTGGATGGCTGAATGAGTCAGCGGAGACAGGGTGCACCACTCTCTGAAATGTGGATATTTCAGCTCCTAATGGCAATTAGCAGGGCTTCAGACTGTTTGTGCTTTCGAGATTTCTACTTGATGTGTATAATTCAAGCATGATTGTAAACGTGTGTGTGTCTGTGTGTGTCTTCCTCCAGGTGCGTGCCAGTGCCATAGCCCAGGATGCGGACCAAAACTATGACTATGCCAGTAACAGCGCTGTGCTGCATCTAGAGCCAGGAGACGAGATCTACATTAAACTAGACGGAGGCAAAGCTCATGGAGGCAACAACAACAAGTACAGCACCTTCTCTGGATTCATCATCTACGCTGACTAGACAACAACACCATCATACCCTGAGCTGTTACAGGCCTTCTCGCCCAGTCCTTTTACAAATCTTCCCCCTTGATGCTCAGACTTTACTCTTTTCAACATGTGTGGATAAAACAATATTAATCAGCCTTCATAACCTGCACAATATTTTATTTTCTACATTCTGCCAATGTCACTGTACGGAGCGAAAGTTACTTGGACAGTAACATCAATGAAATGGTCGAATTGTCAAAGTGATGAATCAAACCCGATCCTCTCTTTATACCATGACATCACACTTAAAGTTGCAACTGATGTCTTTGTGTTGATGTAGTGATGGTGGTAAAGCGGCGAGCGAGGAGTTTGTTTGTGCATGTGTTGGGGTGTGGGCAGACATTCACTAAACATCAGTAACCTGTAGCCTACATGTAACCGCCTGCTGCTATTTGAGTTAATGGTCAAAGATGGATGTTAATAGATACAACTTTAAAAGGGATGACTTTCACTGAAAGAGGTGATTCATTTGGTGGGCCCTCACTCTTAAATCTGATTGGGCAAGAAGAAGAAGTCAAGAAGAAAGTAGAAAAAAAGGAAATCAGATAGAAAAGCAGCAGCTAGTGGGTTGTTCTAAAAACTGACTGGGATGATTTTGTGCAATACCTACTATAATAAACTATATTCATGGTAATAATGATTAAGAAAGCCCTCAGTCAGTGTGTGTGGTTTCTTTCTTTCTTCATTGATATAATGCTGTGGAGATAGCAAGGAGAAGCTGGTTCCACTTGAAGGGCATTATGATACACTGGCAGCAGATTATAATGACCTCTTTATAGAATAGAGTCTTTAACAAAATTATTATTTTTGATTACATGTTATCAAATTACACATTTAACACATTTTTGTTTATATGTTCATGTTCTAATTTTATTATTAATCATCTAATGTAGTGATTCCTCACCATAGGTTTGTTGCCCAAATTTTACTTAAGCGTCATTCAAATGCTTTCATTAATGTTTATGCATATAGAAGTCCTTTCCTTAGGCCTAATTTACAAAATAGCAAAGAAAACTTTACAGAGGGAGAAAGTTTGGCAAAAATAAATCTGAAAACATGATTTTAACGTAGGCCCCTGATGTCTGCTGGGAGGCAAGATGGAAGTGAGGGCGGCCATGTTGAACCTCAGACAACTGCTGTTGCGAGAACTGAGTCAAAAGTAAGGGTCTATCCTAAAACTTGGAGCCATTCTTTTCTATTAGCGGGTCCCTGTTTTCTTATCTTGTGCATGAGCGTGAGGAAGCACAGACCTGCATGTGCACATGCATACGCGTAATGCGGTACACATTCCTGCCAAGGGATCCACACTATTCCACTGATCTACAGGTAGAGGGAACTCCCCCAACATATGCTGCAATGCTTCAGCAAAGGCAGATAACTAGAAGGCTATATGCTCGTAAACATTGACGTAAACAATGTCACATTTCAAATACTTGGTTTGCAAGTATTTTATGTGAGATGGAGATTTGCACTCAACACATCTGTTAGCCCTTATGGAGACACACATTTGGTGAGTAACACTGAATGAAACACATTGTCTGGCAGGTAGTGTGCCCCATGTTGGAAAAATGCACTACAATCCACCAAGGCAGTAGCTTCTAAGGGTGTGGACAAGTACATTATTCTGACATGCAGGGATAATGCCATGGATTTTTTGCAGTAATATTTGCCTCCTGCCCTTCAGTACCCAGCCAGTAACCCAAATGACACAATGTACCACAGACGCAGATCTCAAAATACTTTTTTATGTCTACATGAACTGGTGCATGTAACTTTTAAAATGACATGCACCAAAAAGTAAACAAACATGTATCACATATAGCTCTATAAAGTAGCATCAGGACCTTTGATTTCCATTTTGGATAGATGTTCATTTTTGACAAAAGCTATCTCATGTTGTTCATGGAAACTTCAAACTAACTTTTATCCGGACCTCCTCTCATTGCATGCATAACCTCTTTTTAAACGCAACATGGCCGAATGATCCATTATGACCCTTGTTTTTGTGGTAGTAGCATTCTCTTTTATTCACTGACACTTTAGACCAACTTCATATTGATCTGGCCTCAGTCATATGCACAACCTCCAGTTTCTCCAAGAACATCATGCAATGTGCTTCTGAATTCTTTTTCTACTTTTGATTTTCAGCCAGACCATTAACGGTCACACAGCTTGACTTTTTATCTACAATGATAGATAGAAGTATGATGAGTATAAATGGCAGAAGAAAACCATTTAATTCAAGAAATGAATCAGACTAGACAACTTCTGGCCAGGTACACTCCTGATATATTCCAAATACAGATATAAATACATACTGTATTTCTGTGACATAAACAGACACAGGGTACAGAGATACACATACACCCCATAGTAATATGCAAATAAGACATCTATAAAGTTGTTACAAGGATGTAACATCCTCTTAATCCAGTTAGTGTTTCCAGTGCTTGAAGTCTTTGTACTAAACTAGACTAAATAACATGATGAAATTGATACATTTACATGCCACTGCAGCTAAAACAAGTCCTTCCCAAGATGTCAGACTGTTCCTCTTAAACCACATACTGCTGTACACTGAATTATGTTACTATCTTTAGCTTTAACTTTAACTGCTTCCTGAGATTCAGTGGTGAGTTATTTAAAACCAAATAGTTGTGCTGTTGACGGCACACAGCTCACAACCCTTTGAATTATTGTTAATGCTGATGAACTGATTACCAACTGTGGCTGTTGGTATTAAAAGTAGTAGTTAGACCCTTTGTTGCTGCATATCAAGGATATGTTGAATATGGACAGTTTTGCATTGGGTCAGAACAAGCGACCATTATCTAGAGTTTCGTGGTATAATAATGAATATAACAAGCAAGAAAGTCCACTTAGGACGGGTCAGAGGGGTGCTGGAGGGGTCAAACAAACGCAGGACTTTGATTCAGGAGGCCACTGTTTGTTTTCTGTGTGAAACCAAAAAAAAACCTTGATTTATGCTTGTTACGCAATGTTGTTGCTACATAACATTACGTAAGAATGGCAGCTAAAGGGGGTTGTTGTTTATTTATGCTAGTTTCATTGTTACGTTACATTGTTACGTTACATTGTTACGTTGCATTGTTACGTTGCATTGTTACGTTGCATTGTTACGCAACAAGCATATCGTTACGTGGGAAAGATTGGACCAGAAGTGTTGACATTCCACGTATCCCGTGGTTTGCAAAAACGTACAATGCAAACTTCAAACTGAGTTTCCACATTTAGGAGCAACCACCGTGCCTGAGTGTCTCCAATAAGTCTATTATTCATCTAATGTGGTAGTCATTTTGAGGATGTTTATTCAAGTTGTTTTCTCGATTGCACTAGTGCGTGCTTGACCTACTGAGCCTGACCAAACTTGCAATGTGAACTGAAAGCACTATGCAGAAGGCAAGGCAAGGCAAGTTTATTTGTATAGCACATTTCAACAACAAGGTAATTCAAAGTGCTTCACATAAAACCATTAAAAGCATCAAAACATAAGGAAAAACAAAAGGAGATTTAAAAACAATTAAGAACATTCATTGAAACAATAAAAACAGTCATTAAAAAAACAGTGCAAGAAATAAAATACAGTAGTAAAATGCAGAAATGCAGGAAATTGATTAATATATTAATTGAATCTGGTTCAATTAAAGGCAGCAGCAAACAGAAAGAAGAAGAGAATAGCAATGTATCAATTAGGGATGCACCGATAACTATACCAGTATTGGGTATCGGGTCTGTAAGCATGTACATGTACTCATACTCGTCAAACTACTTTAAAGCCTAAAAAGCTAA
The DNA here is from genome assembly GCF_004355925.1 of Anarrhichthys ocellatus. NCBI lineage: Eukaryota > Metazoa > Chordata > Actinopteri > Perciformes > Anarhichadidae > Anarrhichthys > Anarrhichthys ocellatus. The sequence continues at coordinate 50,878 of NW_022280131.1, forward strand.
TAATAATTTGATGCACAAACAGGTTCAATTCCATAATTGATGCACAAACAAGTTGAATTCATCGATTATTGCCAACTGCATTGTCTGCGCAAAACAGGCAGTCGCCAGTAAGTCTCCACTGCATCCATTAGTTTAACTCTGTGGTTGTCAGCTGTGTGCCTGTCTGGTATACTCTTGTCAGGGTTTCTGCAAGTGTGTTGCAAGCCCAGCGTAACATTAGTGTGTGTTATGATTAGTATGAAGTCAGCAGTAAAATTACAGCTGGGAATATAGTAGTTCAGTGTGTATACAGTTTATTTGTCATCGAGGAAATGCTTCAACTCCTCAATATCCGTGAGGAGACCCAAGTTGTTGTGTATTACTTGTCAGCCATCTGATGATTACAGCGAAGGGCCCCAAAGTTAGCAATAATTCTGGCTCAGGCTCACTTAAGGTGGGCTGACCTTTTAGGTCAGAGGTCACTAACAGGCGGACGGCGGTCCGGACTCAGACGCCATTGTATCTGGACCCTTAACCTAAAACTGATAATTAAGAATTATAACATTTTGACAGAGCGCTTCTATTTTAAGCGGCGTAGCTTAACGGTACTCGTTCAGCGGTCCAGGAAACACACCGACCAATTACATGTGTTGTAAATCACATCACGTGATGCTGCTCAGCCAATCACATTATGTGAATTATGATGAACTTCCTGACTCGAGTGAGATTTACACACACGAAAGAGGGACGAGGAAAGAGAACGAAGCGTAGGTGAATTACGTGACTCGGAAGTTATTTCACATGACGTTCTCAAAAAAGAGAAAAGTAGTCAGAGAGACCAGAGAGACCAGAGTCTTTAGCCAAGAATGAACAGACTCTTATCTTAATTCTTCCCACAGGCAGTTTAAAACCAGTATGTCTCATATGTTTTGAGACTGTGACGATAATTAAAAGCGGTAATCTGAAGCGCCGCTACGAAACAAAGCATAACTCTTTTTAGCAAACGTACCCACTGACATCAGAAATGAAGTCACATATAATAAACAATCTAAGAGCCCAATATGATCAGAATCATAACACATTAATTCTCTGTCCAACAATGATGTTAACAGAGAGGAATAGAGCTGAAACAAGTAGTTTCAATAACCACAGATAAAGTCCCTGAACACAATGTTCTCTTATTAGAAGATGAGAAAAATATAATACCTTTGTTTTCATGGTTGTCTTCACTTCACACCTGAATGAACTGAATTTAAAGCTGCAGGACAATTCAGTAAAATTATTTTTTCAAAAATGAAGTACTTTTTTATAGATGCAAATTTTTCAAAAGCTTTCTGTTATGTGTTTTGTTATTTAATGTATCCCTTATTTCTATTTGAAGCGAGAGACGAACATTTACTTATTATTAGAGTATGTATTATTTATAATTCATCCAGTTCAATTTGAAAACTGATGATAAATATTGAGATATTATTCAATAGATCGTCGTGTATTTCATTTGACAGTCAGTTGTCGTCTACATACAGACGTTAATACAACTGTTGGCTAATTCAATATATATGGGACTAAATTAATTTGACATTACTGTGATGTTCCGGACATTTGCATGAGGAAATTCTCTCTAAATGGACCTCGTTGAATTTAAATTGAATACCCCTGCTTTAGGTGGACCAGCACTATTCTCCTTCGACTGACAAGAGTTTATTATAAGTATTTATTTGAACTGTTTTTACTGATTACATTGTTAAACAGTTAATGATTAACATTGAAAACGAGGAACAATAATATATTTATATTTTTTCAAAATGATTGTTAGAACTGTAATGTTATCTTAAGTACTCATTGGCAAGCACTCAAATGTTATGAATAAAAGTGGTATCGGTGCATCCCTAGTATCAATGTACAGTGTCATGTATAGTGTCATGTAAAGATTGAAAATACATATTACTTTGGAATCATGTGTAAATACTGTAGTGATAAAAACTTTTCTTATTTTTTCTTCCTATCCCATGTACAGAATGCTAGAAGAGCATAGAGGAATAAATACTTTATTAATCATCTCATTAACTCAGTAATCACTGATTGTCTTGAAGTTATAGCCTCGCAGTGTAATGGTGTGAATACATATATAGTGTCAGGAGTGTGCAATACTATAAATGTTACACTCTTCTTCTGTCTTACAACAGTCACCAGTTTGTTACCTCAACAATGTCTACATTAAATGGCAGAAGTAACATTGTGCCTGTGTAGTGACTGTTTGATTTGTTTCTTGTTCAAACATCCTCAGGAAGAGGACTTTTGACAGTGAGTCTCCACATTACAAATGCGCTTCTTATTCACCAAGGAAAATGAATGTAATGCTATTACAGATATGTACTATGTACAAGCTACTTACTCTTATTTCTAAGAGTATGGAACCCATTGTTCAATCTTAAATAGATTAAAGACATTATTCAATAGATATATGAATAAACTGTTTAAAATATATAAACTCAACTCAATATTATGAAATATTATTTCATCATTCAATTTCCTAAAGGGATTTTATTTGATATCATTTCAAAATGCCCTTTTTAAAAAGTCTCTTTTTTCTTCACTATGTCAAGAAATTTCATGTCAAGTTATGTTTCATAATGCCACTTTTCATAATGCCACATTTTATTTCATAGTGCCACTTTTCAAGACAATGGTGTTAGTGGGGTTTAAATCAATTTAACAGCACATTTATGTCACTACTAACTAATTGTTCTTAGTATATAGTATAGTATATTGGTATGAGTATTTGCACACAGCACAACACCTGCCCTTATAGTTAAGGGGGCGTTTCCTATGCTAATAATAATTAGCCATACCTTCAATTCATGATCAAATGGGATTTATCATTCAGCACACTTGGTCTTCGTAGGGAGTAGGTCGTCTTCAACGGAGTCCACCATCTTGCACCACCCTATTTCTACAGCAGCCCAGAATGGACAAACCAAACGCTGGCTCTAACGAGCCTTTCGTGTTTTTCCGATATCTGAAGGTTGGGATGAGTCGGTGTTAAACGGCCCCGGTGCTGAATTAAATACTCTCTATACTACGTCAGTTGCCCTGATCGTCTAATAATGATGCGAGTGGGTTTACATTGGAGCTAGTTAAAAGCCATATCATCTGCCCAGAGATTTTTTGCCTTTTACATTTCTCCTGATGCAAATTCAATAAATACTATTAGTACAGACTGGCTGGACAATGAAATGTGAGGGCTGGTTTTGACTCTTGTGATGGAGTGCAAAGTAATTTGCTAAAAGGCCTTACAGAAGATCAGTGTTTAACTTGTAGTCTGTAGCTTAACTTACCCATACAGGCTAAAAGAGTGTGACACCCTCAGAGTTCCATATTATTTTCAGATCTACTATCGATCAAGATTAGGATGTTGTTCCTTAGGTGTTGCAAATGAAGAAAAGTAAAATCAGTTCATTCAGGAGCTAGGAAAAAGAACAACTAGACAACTTGCCGGAACAGCTACACAGCATTTGTAAGTGGAACTGTAAATGAACAAAGTGCAACCAGTGGTGAAGGGCACTGAAGGAGACTGCTGAAGACAATGTTCACACCTCTAGTAGTGCTCCAGATGGAGGCTGGGGCCCAGCTGACAGCAATTTAGCACATGGGCCTGCTTAGAGTCCAACAACTCATTGTGCTGAAAATGCAGCCCATCCCCCTCCAACATCCGTCATCCCCCAGAACACAGGTTTATAATGGCAGAGCTGCTGTGAAACCCACCAACACACACCGTTTAACATACTCAATATACAGTTCTTACAAAGTAAATAAATTCAACACACACACTTATCTGACCAAAAACAACTCTCTTTTTTAAAAATCAAATGATATCTGTAATGGTAATTTAAAAATGCTACAGAGAACATGCAAACAAAATAATTTCCTTGCTTCCTTTTAGTTTCTTCTGTAAAGGCACACTCTTACCCTCTCAAACGAGAGCTCAACCAGGGTTGATCTACGGTGTAGCCCAACAATTTGTGCGGGAATGTTTTCAGCTACATTGGACTCCATGTTGTAAAAATCATTGTTCTTTGGTGGTAAACGACTGACAATTTGAGCAACCTGGAAATGTGTCGAGACTTTGAGGTGCGGGAGCTCCTGTCCGTCTGTTGTGATGAAGAAATTAAGGGGCAGATGACCAGGACATTGATGGACGACATCCTGTATGGAAACTCTGACCCATGCGTATGACCATTTTGGAGACGCAGAAATAATAAAAGATATAAACCAACTAAAACCTCAAATCAAATTTTGCTTAATATTTCATCAGCGCTGTTGGCTCTCCTCAGCGCAGAAGAGGGCTGGACTATCGACACTCATGGTCATCTGTGGAGCAGCTGATTAAATTTGATCATCTGTACAATAACGTCAAATAGTGTTAAAGAACTGCAGAACAGATTAGTTTTCTATAAACTTCTAATAATGTGCATATATCACCAAGTACGATTATAGTTTTCATTAAGTATTTGTGAGTAAAATCGGCTTTATTGATTCATTTATGGTTTATTCCATGGTGACAGATTCAGCATACTGTACACAGCAGTGGTGGGCCGTCAGGGCTTGCAGGGCCTTCTCTGCTGGCCTAAACAGAAACACAAAGTTAAAGCTATTTTATAATTTAATATTTTTTCTTCAATACACTACATGTACTATAATTTATATAAATATATTTCCCATTATCTTATTTTCTCATTGCACAGGTACTGTCTTCCTCAGTTGCTCTGCTTCCAGTGCAGCTTGTTTTAAGTAGAGCTTTTATCCAATCAGATTTCACCTCTGTGTCTCTAGGTAAGAACAGAGGCCCATGGCCCGCTAGGTAGACTTTGCAGTTTAAGTGAATGGGGACGATATTGTTGATTGTCATAGTCTTCAACCAATCAGATCTTTAGTTTGGCATGTTAGGCGTATTCTTTGATGTGCCAGAGCCTTCTAGCGGGCCTACAACTACGTCAGCATTAACACGCAGCTCAGTTTTCAGGTGCAGCGTGCTGCAGTGAGGTGCTGTGATTGGTCAGTGGGCGAGCACGTGACTATTGGAAAACAAAACCTAAGCAGAGGCTTAGTCGGAGTAGTAAGAGTTCAAATTAAAAGATATGGAAGAAATTATGACATTTTTTGCATTTTGCTTGGTGTAGATTATTATTATTTTTACCTAGCTTTGTTTTTTTAACACTCAATGGCTGAAGGAGGAGAAACGGATTTGTGAGTTGGTATTTAACCGTGAGATTAAACTCTTTGTTAACAAAGAAAGGAGGATGGAGTTTGTCTTTAATTAAGTTAAATGTGTTTGTTTTTACATCTGCAGTAGCTTTAATATGCTTGTTTATATATTATTATTTGTACAACTTGTCTTTATGAAGATGGATTTGTGTTTGATTATGTGATAATAACTATTGTTACGTCCAATGTTGCACTGGGGACATATTTAGCTGGTGCCAGTGTTGCCAACTTGGCGACTTTCTCGCTAAATCTGGCGACTTTCCAAACCCTCATGGCGACTTTTTTTGTGAAAAGCTACTAGTGACAAATCAAGCAACTTTTTCTGGTGTTGTTGGAGACTTTTCTGGTGTTTTGACGTGAAAGCACGTACGGTTCTGCACTGTTGTGAACGAGCAGCGGGTGCAGTCCCAGCTGCAGTCAGATCAGAGAGGAGATGCACTCTCTGCATATTCATATATCTGCACTCTGCAGTTAGTGTATTTATATGTATTGAGCTTCATTTTTACACGAAACAAATAATAACCGTAGCTGTGTTTCAGCTGCAGGACAGCAGGTATAAAATGCACGGCCCGCCACTGGTACACAGACAAACTGTAAACTGCTATGTGATGACAGTATCAGAGCTCTCTGGAGCAGAGGAGTCACCATGGTGATGTCAACACCTTCTTCAGTCACCTCACCTAATCTTCACCACCTTCATATAAGGACTGTGTAAATTAGCAAAGTGTGGAAATAAAACCAGTGACAGCTCTCGTCATACTAAGAAAACATAAGTAAATAAATTGTGTTCACCTATCAAACTTGTGGATACCACTTATTGTCGTGATCATTTTAGAAGCAGTCAGTCTGACTGCTGTGAACATAAATACTACGGTGAGACTCGTGACGTTTATTTCTACACGATAGATAATCTGGCACTGTTAGGACTGAGTCAATGGAAGAATTGGGAGTGAACGAGTGTTCTTCCTCTCGGTACTCTCTGTGATTCACCGTAAAGACCCACTGATCAGCAGCTAATGTTTATGCATCAATATTCATAAGGTGCTTGGCAGTGAGCGTTTATGGCTGAATGTGGGCGTGTAGAGGGCGGGATGTGAAGCTGAACCAGCTGCACACATTTACAGGTTGATTTGGGATTTATACAAGGAAATAGCTCACTGGCAGGCCTAAGCAATGTTTTATAGATCTGAATATGTTTTGGCGTACGTGCATTTCCTCCTTTGAACATACGCAAACATTTAGTGAGGATCCTACGCACTGTTTTATAAATGAGACCCCTGGTCATTGCAATGAAAGAGGCCAGTGCACTGGCTCTTTTGTTCTTCACCTCCATGCCTTTCCTCTTTCTCCGGTAACAGCACAGTTTGAATTATTAACTTGTTTTTCACTTTCTCAAAATTTGTTTTTAATTCTCACATTGTCAACTTTTTAAAAGCACCGTTAGTCATTAGCTAATCATTTTACCTCATTCACGAAAAATGCACAGATTTGTTCTAAGCTTGCAGATAGAAACTATAACAAAACGTTTGTCTGCCATTTGCTTCAAAATGATTTGCTGGTAAAGATGCATGCGTACATGAACTGAACACCTTCAATTATTACCACTTGAATCGAAGGTTTCTTAGATTCTGTAGTTTCAGCTCAAACCATTTTTTTGCATCGCTCATAATAGAACATAGTATTTTTGTATTACTATCTCTGTCATTAGTGTTTCTACTGTTGATGAAGAGAGGATTGTTTTTCTTTTTACTGTTTTGTATTTGCTGATTTGCAAACGGCACTGAAGGGTAATAACTAGTGCTGGGCAAGTTAACACGTTAATTTCGCGTTAACACATTCATTAATTAACGCCGACAATTATTTTATCGCGCGTTAACGCATTTTTTTAATTTATTATAATTTTTTTTTTTTTTTTAATTGAAAGACAAGAGACATACATATACATAACAACAAGAGGATGACAAGAACAGTGGGATAAAAGCCAGCAAACATCCTATAGTTAGTTGTGTATGTGTGTGTGTGTGTGTGTGTGTGTGTGTTGTGTGTCCTTGAGCCTTTTGAGATGGGGGAAAACAAATTATAATAATAATAATTAAAAAACAACAAAAAAAAACAGGTAAGTATTTTAATTTATTATTATTGTAACATGTCTCATGTTTATCGTTTTGTATTGGAGATATGATGTCCCTTCAGGGTTGCCGTAGAGAAAAGGCGACTTCCGCTTCTGGTCGAGGGGGGGGGGAGGCAGAAATAAAGAGAGAAGCTGCACCAGCTGTTGCTCTCCCTGGAGACTACTGGACATCGCTGCGGTAAAGTCAGCAGACACTCAGATCTCTGTGGTCAACTCAGCAGACATTTACATGTTAGTGCACCTATATGCTGAAATTCACGGTAAACGCATTTAAGATTAACGTGAGACAACATCCGGTTTCTTCAGACGAACATCCGGTATTCAGAATAAGATGCCAACAAAGTATGAATTATATTCACATTAAGTATAAAACATACTACCTGCATCTAGTGAACCAAATGGTATTGCCCTTTTGTTCATATAGCAGTACTTTTAAAATAAAGGTGCGCAATACACTACTTTTGAATTCATTATTGAACTTTGCCATAACAATGCGATTAATTGCAAAAAATCCATGCGATTAATCGCGATTAAATATTTGAATCGTTGCCCAGCACTAGTAATAACAAATCAGATGTGTGCACCTGTGTCATGTATTTTTAAATTATCTTTTATTTATTTTGTTCAGAAACATTCAACACATCCCGAGGTTTGCAGAAACGTACAATGCCAACATTTTTTCTGCCGACTTAAAAAAATGTGTGATAGCGAATTGTGTTCAATAAGCCCTCAAACTACTTTAGTCTAGGAACATTATGAAGCCGTTTGATGTGTGTCATTATGCCCAAGCTGTTTTATAATATTCTGTCAGCACATATTATAGTGTCAGGTCTGCACAAAGCAGCAGGTTGGAAAAAGAGCAGGGCCCAGACGCAGACACACACGGAAATAAGAGGATGTTTCAAGGTGATTTTAAGAAAACGTCCAAACAAAACACAGGAGGTGAGGCTGGCGAGTCCAAAAGCAGTCAGAAGATCCACAAGTGAAACAAGGAAAAACAAAAAGTTCATAAGCTGCCAATATCCGAAATTGAGCAAAATGACAAGTAGCACTGGATCGGGTACACAGGGATAAGTAGTGCAAAGGCTTGAGAGCTACACCCAGGAAACATAGCAGATGAACCAACAAAAGACAGGACTTTAAATATACAAGAAACTAATCAGACAACAAGACACAGGTGGGCAGAAATGACGGCAAGTTGAATGCGTATTGGTGGTTGAAACAAAGGCTGACGAGACTAAGGGTAAATCCCAAGTCTCTTAATTGAATCCCCATTTCCTTCACTTGTGTCCTTTCCTTGCGTCTTAGTCCCTCCCACCAGTGATGCATGGAGAGACGCAAGGAAACCATGCAAGGAGAGAAGAAACGAGGAAATATGTTTTAAGAGACATGAGACGTCCTTTTCCTCACGTGACAACCCTGTCTCCTAAAAATTACGTTCCCCCAAAACTAAAATGCATTCTCAATTACGTTAGACTAAAAACGTATTTTCTCCCTTTTCTCCCTGATTACATTTGTGTTTGACGTATTACAAATACGTTTCTAATCAACATTTGAACACTTTAACCTTTTTTCCCCTCTCCACCACCGCCTCTCCTTCGCACTATTACGCGGTCAGAATACTCCCGCAACATGCCGCCTGTCTCCGGCAGAAATGCGCTCATCCACGCCCTAATGAAGAAAGTTGTTTGTGATCCTTTTGTTGTTCAGACCTACAATAAACATATTTAAACCAGATGGTGAATCAGAAAACTATTCAAATATAAAACTAGTTTAATCTCTGATCTGGTATGAAACTCCAGTGATATTTAGAAAAATCTGATCAGTCCGATCGGCTGCAGCGTCCAATCACATAACTGATGAACAATGAGGGGGGCGTGTCGGCCGTAAAAACACTTCCTGGAAGGCTGCTCTCGTGCGTCCTCGCTCGTGGCTCCTTGATCCTCGATCCTCCGAGCTAAATAAAAGCTTTGGTACGGCCGTCAATATGGCGGAGCAGAACAACTTTCGGTTCAAGCAAGGATTGAGGAGCGATATATCCTAATAAAACACAGGTGATACACAGACAAATAGAGGGAAGACCACAAAGACAGGAAGTCAAACTAACACAGGACACATGAGGCAGGGATTACAAACTAACAAGAAACAGACAAAACAAAAGAAAAAACAGATGACGCAATAGCACTTCACATGAAGGTATTAGAGGAGGTGAACTTTGTGGTCTTTTCCCCTATTTATCTTACCAGCTCAGGGATCAAACCGGGTTCTTTCTGATAACAAGCTTGCTTCTCTAAGCTTGTTTTATCACACTTGCATTGACTGATTAACTGCTGTCAAATCGTGACCAGGCTTGGAGACAAGAACAGAACAGTAGTCCACCCTGTGCTTAACAATAGTTCTGAGACAGTCGTTCCAGAAGACATGGATCACCTAACACTCTCTCTCTCACTCGCAGGCTCACCTCTCTCTCCCTCTCTCGACCCCTCTGTCTATCTCTGTCACCATCACATAAGACAGTTCTTTCTCATACTTTCCCTCGTTCCCACACTTACCTGGTACCTTTTTCTCATGTTGAAGTAACAAGCTGTAAGTCAAGTGGCTTAATGCATATGTAAAATATTACTGATTTGACCTATAAATATCGGGGATGAACCAATTAGGTCACTCACACCAACCACAATCTACGCACACACACACACACTTTATGAGAGCTTATTATAGATATACGTATATGTATGTGCACATGCTTTTATTTGGCAAGATTTGTGTGATGCCATTACCACAGTGCACGTACATACATACTTATGATTCTTCAAACTTAACACAAAAATGCATGTGCGTTAAGTACAAAAGTGTGAATAGATGTTTCAGCTGAGTGGACTCTTGCCATTATCTGATCAGGGGTGGACTGTATGGAGCCAATTAAACTGGCTGTGGACATTGACTGTGGTCTTCCAGTTATAAAAGACTAGGTTGTTTGCAAAGTCTTTTTAAAAACACATTTAAATGCAATTTAAAAGTAGGGCAATCATTACAGATATTTGACAAAAAATTATCTTAAATCAAGCCCTGACACTAGTTTTTTCCAGTGCTTTCAAACCACACTTTTTCCACTAGAACGTTATGTTTTTAACATGTGAAAACCTGCTAAAAACAGGCGAGTATTCTCAGTTGACAGCCATTTCCAATAGAGATGAGCAAACTATCTTCTACTACTTCTACTACTGCACTGGGCTTTCACAAAGGCTTACTTGACCCTCCGGAGCATACCAACAGACTAAACAATTAACCCCAAAACAGCCATAATATAATTACTACAGTTTAAAACTCATAATTGAAATGCCCTCTAGCTTGCACAGGACAATGGTAAAACAATGGTACACTGAATGTCACTAGCTGCCAAGTATCTATTTGAATAAAGAATATAGTAAAAAAAACCCATCTTGCCAATGTTCTCTGTGTCTCTGGGGAACAGCTGCAAAATCTGCTGTTCTTTCTGCATCAAGTGACGTGACAGTGATGTCGTTGGAGGAAGAACTTCCCAGTGCTACTTTTAGCTTTGGGGCACATTGTCACATGAAACTTCCCTGTTCTCTTCACTTGTGTTAAGTCAAAATGGCATCTCAAAATATGAGTGCAGAGGATGTTTTGGACATGGATTTTCTAAAGCGTACATTATACAGTGTTTTGGCAGATTTGGAGAGGCTGCTCGAGGCTTCTGCTGCAGCATTCTGGATCAACTGGAGAGTCTTTTTCTGCATCGACAGGTGTGCCTGATTTTTGCAACGTTACGTCGGTGAAAAACTGCCTCCTGTGTTTTATGTGGAAGGTTAAGGACAGAGATTATTTCCGGTGGGGAGAAGATATATATAGAGAAACTATATCGTTAGATCAATTATATCAGAAGTAGTCAGGGCCAAGAACAATAACTGTTTTTCATAGTTTTGTCTGAGTTCAACATTAGGAAGTTACTTATTTTGTCAGTCTCTACAGCAAGGAAAGGAGGTGGGAAGCCAGGTGCACATGGCTAACAAATAAAAGTTGTACTCGTAGGAAAGGACTGTTGAAGACCAAGGCATTGTTTTAATATGATAAAGCACATGGGAAAATGCATGGGAGGGATTGACAAAGAAACAAAACTTGACAAAAGAGGCGCTAGATAATAATAATAGGAGAAGACATACCGTATTTTCCGCACTATAAGGTGCACTTAAAAGCCTTTAATTTTCTCAAAAAACGACAGTGAGCGGGCGTCGCCGAAGTAATAGCGGTAAACACCGGTACTGTGCTTACTCCTAGTCCAACACCACTTGTGTGTATAAAGACCCCAAAATGGCACCTTTCAAGAGACACGCTTACGACGCTGAGTTCAAACTCAAGGCTGTCAGCTACGCATTGTGAATGCACTAACTACGTTTTATACGTAACTTGAACAATTTCGAGAGTTACTATATTGTGAATGCACTAACGTTTGATTTAGTGGTATCAGACTGTTTCTTTTACGTGTTTACTGAATCAGGGAAAAGTTCCCCTCTACGTTTAAGTTACCGTATTGTGAATGAAATCAAAAATCAATAAAGTTTGACTGAATGATTTATCTGACTGTTTTGTTGACATTCCCTTTAGCACAGCTCCATCTAGTGGATGCATAACGCAACCCCTGTCAAACGTTTGACTGTAGTAGCTTCTATTCTATGCGCCTTATAATCCGGTGTGCCCTATATATAAAAACAGTTCTAAAATAGGCCATTCATTGAAGGTGCGCCTTATAATCCAGTGCGCCTTATAGTGCGGAAAATACGGTACACATCTCAAGGCAATACAAAATGAGGAGAGAGCACAGCACCGTAATACATAGTGTAAACATCAATGTGACCGTACAACCTAGTCATCAACATCATCCTCAGCATTCCATTTATTGACAGTTCTCACGCTGTTATGGAAGCTGAGGCTACATAACGGCCTTAATGTTTTTCTATGAACGAGCCCACTTGACCATCAATAAAACACACCAATGTCTGTCTACTGTTTCACATCAAGAAAATTAATTGTATCCTTTTCACGTTCCAAAGGGAACAGCTCAGAGGCGGTTAGTGGTAACAGTGAGTATTAGTGAAATTTCTTTGTTGACTGTGAGAACAAATAATAAGAGAGAATAAGGAAATATTCTCTTGAGATGTAGATGAACCATTTTGGCACCAATTTGCAGGCCATAAACAGCGATAGTTTGTACTGAACATGATCACGTTATTGTGACATTTCAACCAGTCACATTGTTAAGATATCAACATATGTGGAGGTTGGCTTTCAAAGCTTAACATTCCCCAGAGTGCAGTTAGTTTCAAGTGAGCTTTGAGGCTAACCTACAACTCCAAATGACTCCATACAGTCAACTTGGTTTTAGTGCCAATATGCTTCATGAATCACTGTTATGGTAAAACGTTAAGTCTTAAAATTCTAACTTATACTATATACTATTATGAGTTAATCCTACAACTATCAGGATCTGTTAGGAGCTAAACAAACAGTTTGTGTTTGAATAAAAGTGTTGTAGACCAAATGATAGTGTGAATTGGAGAAGGAGCTCAGTATTGACAGTGAACCTTTAAATATTTCTGGCAGTGTGCTATTTTAGTGTCTCTGTAAGATGCATGAACTGAATATTTGCAGCAGACTCCACTAGCCTGGTTTCCAGCTTCTATGTCCCAGAAAGAGGCCTGCTGGCTCTGGCTTGTCAGCTGGATAAATAACAGCAAAATGGAGACAGACATAGTGCGTCTTTCCTCTCGGCAGAGCTGTAAAGATTGTTAGAAAACATGGGAAATTCTTAGAAAATTGTGGGGGCATAATTAATGTAAAGGTAGGTGCAGCTGACACATTTCAGTTTGTCAATAGTGTTCTGGCAGGGTCTATTGGTGTCTCTATCAGTGTCCTAACATCACATCCTGAAGTGGGTTAAAGAAAACCAACCTGTTCTCACTGCCAACTAGTCAAAAACCGTCACTTAGTCAGTGCATCTTGGTGTCTGATACTGACTGTCTGATACTGATACTGACTGTCCTTTAGTTTCTGTATGAGACGCACCAGGCATTCAACTAACTACAATGTAAACCCTTCTGCATCATTAGACTGTCAGAGCGATGCAGTCTAAAGAGCGAGAAACTCCTCTTAGGCTGGGAGGGAGTGAGGGGAGGTTGGATAGGTCAAGCAAACACCGGACGCAGCTGGCCTATCAGGACATGCCTATCAAAATAAGTGCGGACGCACAATATATAAGGCAGCACACACCGTTGCTTTATTTTATGTATTTGCCAACTGACTATGGCAAAGCAGGACTATCCACTCCTGGGGGTGGATGCTTATGCACACGTGCCACGGCCAAGAAAGCTGCTTTACTCTGTTAAGCTGCTCCATCCTACCACTCCCCTGTTGAAGAGAGTGAGGCGGGAGCAAGTGATGGCGGTCCATACCTGGACGGTCCCCCACCTCTAGGGAGATCTGTCTTAGGAGGCGGATAGAATAGAGGAGCCTGCTGAGGAGGGCTGGACTGTCAGTAGCCTCGTCCACTTGTAAGATTTCCAGTGAAGACAGAAGTTTATTTTGAATAGACACTGCATATGTAACGAGAGGAAACTGACACACCGTCCCTGACACTAGAGGGGTAGCTAGAGTGTGACAGTTTGAAATGTAGGGCCACTGACCAAGCGTCGGTATTTGTAGAGTTTGGAGTGAGGGTTAGCATATCCCAGTCAACATGATCAACCTGTCACAACCCTCCTCTTGGTTGACTGTGGAATTGCTGCTGTCCAGGTTTATGCAAGCAGTTTATTTGATTTCATTTAGGAGTACTGAAGCAATTTAGTATTGAACGTCCATAATAGTTGGGGACTTACAAGAGACTAAAGACATAATAGCCAGAATCAAGGCAGCTGAGATATCTTGACACTGAATGCTACATTACCCTGAAACATCTTTAGGTTATGGTAACAATGTGCTCACCAAAGTTATTGCTGAGATCCGGGACCACTGCGACAACACTAAAGTTGTCGGTAAGAATGCGGTCGGACTGAGTAGTTGGATTGCAACTACATGATGTTTTCTGTTTTTCCTAACTGGAGGATGGACATCCAGAGTGGCAACGAATAAAGGGGGCAGTGAAGCCGGACCTGGGTCAGCCCATGGTGAGCTGGTTGCTAAGCTGAAAGAGTTTTTGGTGAACCTGCATGCTGTTTTCTGATTTTGCGTAGAATTCGACTCGGTGACACCAATGAGAAGCTTTAAAAATAACAATAAAGATAGATCCAATTTTCTTGCTGATGGTCTCATGTGCTTACGCAGATCATAAAGAGGCATCAGTATTACATTTAGACTGTTTCATAATATTACTGTATATTTTATATGTCAGTAGTAGGTAAGCATTCATCCTAATTGAGGTGTTCACATTAAGGTGTATGATTGAAATACCACAATAATTTATAGTCTTCTGCAACCAGATTTAAGCAAATATGAATACATCAAACCAAAACTTCAGTTTTTTAAAAGTATATCAGGCAAAAACACAACCCTCACAAAACACAACTCAAGCATTCCTGAAAATTTTTAAGCTGCAAAACAAGTCCCGACTCCTCTCAGAGGAAGCTAAAAGGTATCTGCTTCTTCATTTGAAATCCTTTGTTGTTTTGACACAAAAGCCCAGCTTGTTTTTAGTGACCTGAGAGACTCTAGAGCAGAGAAAGACAATCTTGCTTAAGCTGAGAGGGCTGGGGATGTTTTAAAAAACAGGCTGGGGACAGGAAGGGTCGCAGATGGGATCTCAGATGGGATAATTACCATGTGTCCCAAATCCTGCCTGACTCCCTCCTCTAATCCAGACAGGAGCAGAAAACAGAGAGGAAAGTCCAATTATGCTCTGAACTTCCCTTTCGTTTTAACCTTTCCTTCTCTCTTTCCAACCACCACGTTCCCCTTATATCTCTCACCACCCCACTTCCATGCAGTCAGTCAGAATCAGCGCTGAACGTCACAGCCGAATGGTGATGCATTCACTTGTTGTTGTACGTACTAAAGTCTATTTGAATCGTGATGCAACTGTTTAACTTTGTCAAAGTGAAGGAACAACATAGTCAGTGATTATGAATTTTCTTAATTGAAATGAACAAAATGATTTGAATTAGCAAAGTGATTTATGATTTCTGCCCTTTATTAGAAAACAAAACATTTTCTTGTAATACCTTCTCCTCTGCATGCTGAATTCTGCCATTGGCAAGAGTGCATCCTATCTTATTTAATGTGACTAAAATGAAAGCTGAAAAATAAGATTGATGATATGACTTTTTCAGAAGGACCATTTCATGTGTACTTTTAAGGTTCATTTATTGTTATTGTACAACAGGGTTGCAAAACTAAATGAAAATTGTCCCTCTATGCTACACAAGAAAGAAACAGAGAAAAAACTAATGGAGAATGGAGGTTGAGGATGATTTGTTAAACTTTACAGTATTTAACTGTTTGTCCACATCAGCCTGCAAGTGTAACAGTGTTGCTCTCCTTAATGACAGTCAACAGTACAACAAGCATGTTGCTGCATAGGCATGTGTGAAATAAAGATTGTTCTCCATGGATTGTCAACTCATTGTGGTGGAGAGGCGTGAGTGTTCCTGAGATCCCTAGAGGGATACTGTCTTGAGCTACGCTCCTGGTAGGGTCCCCCATGGAGGTAAGGTCAAGGGGTAGGTCCCTGAAAAAGAGCAGTGGAGCAGGCGCAGGATAATGGTTGACTCCAGAGGCACATCACAATGGCTGGAAAGGCAGATGGCAGGGCAGAGGGAGTTCTTTCACCTTGGCCGGCCATCCCTCTAAGAAATGTGTACTCTGAAGAAGATACACACGGAGTTGGACGCTCACTCACCACTCTTAACTGGCCTGTGGCCGGTAAGATCCTCTAGTGATAAGAAGTCTGAGTGTGTCTCCATCTGCTACTCCGGGCCCACAGTGGGGGGAAAACAGGTTGTGGAGTGTTTGGCTAACAGCTAATAGAATGGGCGGTGTGGTTAGCTAGCTAACAAAACTGTGTACCTCTCAGACTTAGCTCTGTGGTTCACTTTTATTGTTTTTTGATGGTGTGTTTGGCTAACTGCTAACAGCTAACTGAACTACCAGTACACACACTGCTAAACCCTGCTGCCAAGCAGCTGCTGCTAAACTGGCAGACAGCTTAGTGAGTTTGAATTAGTGTGTTTTATGATGCCTGATGGCCCATTAGTGTTTAGACGGGGGGTTAGCCAGTCATTGGCTGTATGAGTTCCATCACACAGTGGTCGTAGACACACTTGGCGGAAATCTGCACTGTACTGAAGTCATCTTTCAAGTTCTTTACTACTTTCGTTAATGGTTGTTAATGAAACAAAAGCCAAATTGTAATGTGCAGGAAGAAGTTGGAAATTATGCTGTATACATAGCGATAAATGATACTTTAAACTGCCTCACCCCAACAACAGAGAGGCTTTTCTGACCTTTGGAGACACACTTCTAAAATGCACATAAATCTGGTCTAAGGCTTTCAGAATGTGGTCCACATAGTGTTTTTTTTTTCTGTGATGGATGATGTGCTGCTAACAATAGGTCTGCCTCTGTGTGTATTGTGTGTACCTAGAAATCTATGAGAAAGAAACAAACAGGAGCTCTTTAGTGTGGCATCCTGTATCTCTGCCTGCAAAGGCAAGACTCTGTGTAATGAGGCCACTGAATACCTCGGCGGGTCACTATGTAGAAAAACTGTGTGCATTCAGAAATGGGTAACGTAACTGAAAAATGAAATTAATGTTTTCCCTTGTGATATTTCACAAGTCCAAAAACCACAAGCTGATATGATAAAGATATCATGAAAAAGGGGGATCTGAAAACCAAACTGTTCCCATGTGAAAATGTACAAGTTGTGATTATCATGTGAAATATGTTTAAAAGATACACAGAATAATAAATAGAATACTAATTACCATGCCTTACCTGTTAATGTCTGATATTTTGGTAATCCCTTCATCCCCCCCGACCTCCTTTGTACGCTGTATAATACTGTCACCTGACTTCCTTCTTCCTACGGCTGTTAGGATCCCGGTCTGACCTAGTTTGTGCTCCTCTGTTTTTTCCCGTCAGTTTTGTTATTTGAAGGCCATGTGCTTTTGTTTTGTTTTTGTGTCAGCCTATAGTTTCCACCCCCAAGTTCCGTCTCCAACCACACCCCTCTCCCCAGGCTCAGCTGTGGGGAATTCCAGTGATCATCTCTGACGGACTTAAATACCCCAGCTGTCCTCCGGCGCGTTGTCACTCCGTCCGGTTACCAGTCTGGATCTAGTCCACGTAAGTCTGAACAGCGTTTTCAGTGAAGATTTATGTCTAACCTTTCTGGCTGTCTGCAGCACTCCTGCCGCGCAGAGACCGACCCGCGTAGTACCTCGGAGTACACCAGTCGGCATCCTTTTGTTTCCTTCTCGGACCTTTTCCAGCCGTGAGTTCGGTGGAGCTTCCCTCACGACTCCGGAGGCTGCATCATCCTTCCTCGGTTGAGTTTCCCTCCCGACTCAGGGAGAACTAAGAAGAGGCTTTGACCTCTGGACACGGTGCCGTAGTTTATTTGTTTATTGTTTTCTGTTTAAATCTACACATATATAATAAAGACCTTGGTTGGATTAAATCTGCTGTGTGAGCGTGCGTTTGGGTCCATCTACTACACCACCACATAACAGAACGGACTGACCATGTCGGACCCAGCCGCCGCAGCAGAATCTCCTTCTGCGGATCAGCTGCAGAGGGCAATGGCCAACCAGGGCGCGCTCCTCGGCCAACACCATCAGGTTCTGAGGGACCTAGTGGACTTGCAGCGATCTATCGGGTCCCAGGTAGCGGAGATAGGAAGCCTGATGCAGGACTTCACGCTATGCCATTCTCCTCCCTCGGAGCTGGTCCCTGAGGACTCATCCAGCACCCGTGAGTCCTTTGTTCCCTCACCGGTGCCCTATAATGGAGCGTCCGGGGAATGTAGAGGGTTCATGCTCCAGTGTGGATTTGTTTTTAACCAGCAACCCCGCACATTTGCTTCGGACAATGCAAAGGTGGCCTTTACGGTGGGGTTGCTGCGCGGCAAGGCGCTGGTCTGGGCGGAGGCTTGGCTCAACAGGCGCAGCCCAAACCGGGTCCCCTACGAGCTCTTCTTGGAAGAATTCAAGAGGGTATTCGACCACCCGGTTTACACCAGGGACGTTGTTCAGCACCTGCTCAGTCTTCGTCAGGGTTCCACCAGCGCAGCGGAGTACTCTGTGGACTTCCAGATTCTGGCCACGTTGGGACAAGGAGGCGCTTAAGGGGATATATCTCCACAGCCTTTCGGATCTGTTGAAGGATGAGCTCGCAGTCCGGGAGGAGCCAGAGTCATTAGAGGAGCTCTTCACTCTGTCAATCAATATGGATAACCGGATCCGGGAACGCCGTCAGGAGAGGAACTTCAGGCCTTCCAATCCAGTGCGTCAGTTTGCTTCCAGCCCCAGCCTTCAGTTTCCAAGCCCGTCCCTCCGGTACAGCTCTGCGCGCTCCCGTTCTCCTACCTCGGCACCTCCCCCTTTGGAGCCGATGCAGCTCGGGCGGACTCATCTCTCTCCGGAGGGGAGAGAGCGATGCATCCTCTCAGGAAGCTGTCTGTGCTGTGGTGAGTCGGGACACCGCATGGCCGTTTGCTCTGTTCGACAAAAAGAGAGAGCTCGCCAGTAAGAGTAGGGGTGCTGGCGAGCGATTCAGGGAGAATTCCCCATTCTAAGCCTCGTGCACTGTTTCCTGCCACCCTGAGTTTATCTTCTGGGCCCGTGCACTCATTGATTCAGGGGCAGAAGAGAACTTTTTGGACACTGAGTTTATTAGAAGTAATGGGATTCCCGTAGAAGCGTTAGAGTGCGCTCAGCTAGTGAGCGCACTGGATGGCAGTTCACTGGCAGAGATAACACACCAGACTCAGCCAATTTCCCTGCTCGTGTCCAGTAATCACAGCCAGAAGACCCTGTTCTACGTGTTTCCTACCCCTCAGACACCGCTGGTCCTGGGGCTTCCCTGGCTTAAGGATCATAATCCACAGATCGATTGGGCTGGGGGTAGAATCACCGGCTGGAGCTTCGCCTGTCACTCTCGCTGCCTCAGATCTGCGGTTCCCCGGCAAGCTCTTCCCTCCAGCAGACCTGACACCGGTCCTAGCCTCTCCGCCGTGCCCCGGGAATATATGGATTTAGGAGAGGCATTCAGCAAGGAGCGGGCCCTTTCACTCCCCACTTCCCACGAGTCGGCTATATAATCTCTCCCGGCCAGAACGCGAATCTATGGAGAAATATATAACGGAGTCGGTCGCCACAGGAATCATATGTCCCTCATCTTCACCTGTGGGAGCGGGTTTCTTCTTCGTCTCCAAGAAGGACAAGAGCCTCCGTCCCTGCATCGTTTTCAGAGGTTTGAATCAAATCACTATCAAGAATAAATATCCATTACCGCTAATCTCTTCTGTTTTCGAATCCTTAGCTGGAGCTAAGATATTCACCAAGCTGGACCTCCGCAACGCATATCATCTTGTCCAAATTCGCGAGGGAGACGAGTGGAAGACGGCCTTTAACACACACTTGGTACACTTTGAATACCTGGTGATGCCGTTTGGATTGACCAATGCCCCTGCCGTTTTTCAGGAACTGGTTAATGACGTCCTCCGCGACTTCCTCAACCGGTTCGTGTTTGTGTATATTGACGACATTCTCATCTTCTCCCCTAATCCCCAGGAGCACACTAACCATGTCCGCCAGGTTCTGCAACGACTCTTGGGAGAATCAGCTCTTCATTAAGGCTGAGAAGTGCGAATTCCACGTCTCCTCTATGCAGTTCCTGGGCGTCTTCATTGAGGAGGGTCAGGTGAGAAAGGACCCCGAGAAGGTTAAAGCTGTAATGGAGTGGCCGGTGCCCGCCTCACGAAAGAAGCTCCAGCAGTTTCTGGGGTTCGCTAATTTCTACAGACGGTTCATCCGGGACTACAGCCGAACGGCAGAACCACTGACGTGACTCACCTTCTCCAAGGTGTTGTTTTCATGGACCCCAGAGGCCGACAAGGCTTTTTGTGCTCTCAAGGAGCGGTTTGCCTCGGCTCCAATCCTGGTCCACCCAGACGAGACACGCCAGTTTGTCGTCGAGGTGGACGCCTCCGACACCGGAGTCGGAGCCGTACTGTCTCAGCGGTCAGTTTCCGACTCTAAGCTCCATCCTTGTGCTTTCTTCTCCCGTAGACTTTCCCCTGCGGAGAGAAACTACGACGTAGGCAACCGAGAGCTGTTGGCTGTCAAGTTAGCCTTGGAGGAGTGGAGGCACTGGCTGGAGGGATCGGTGCTCCCCTTCATCGTATGGACCGACCACCAAAATCTGGAGTATATCCACACGGCGAGACGCCTCAATTCTCGTCAGGCCCGCTGGGCCTTGTTCTTCGCACGTTTCAATTTCACCATCACCTATCGGCCCGGCCACAAGAACACCAAGCCGGACGCACTCTTCCGTCAGTTTGCCCCGGAAGAGGGAGACTCTACTCCCGATACCATCCTGCCTGCCTCGTACGTGCTTGGTGCTGTCACCTGGGAGATCGACAGGGTGGTACGTGAGGCCCAGCACACCCAACCAGACCCTGGAGGGGGCCCTCCGAATTGTCTGTTTGTTCCTCCGTCCATCCGCTCCCGAGTCCTGCAGTGGGCCCACGACTCCCGTCTCTCTGGTCACCCCGGCATCCGCCAGACTATAGACTGGCTCCGCCGCACCTTTTGGTGGCTGTCCCTCGAAGAGGAGACCCGTACGTATGTGCGGGCCTGCACTACGTGCGCCCGGAACAAGGCCTCGCCCCGACCCCCCCATGGGGTTACTACGACCACTCCCGGTTCCACAACGTCCGTGGTCCCACATCGCAGTGGATTTCGTAACTGGTTTCTCCCCGTCAGACAGTAACACCGCCATTCTGACCGTGGTAGACCGGTTCTCAAAGGCGGCTCACTTCATTCCCCTGCCCAAGCTTCCATCGGCCCGTGAGACTGCCGACCTACTGGTTCAACACGTCGTTAGGCTTCATGGCATTCCTGCGGACATAGTCTCGGACCGTGGCCCGCAGTTCTCATCCCAGTTATGGAAGGCATTCTGTCACACCCTCGGCGCCATGGCCAGTCTCTCGTCTGGATTCCATCCGCAAACTAACGGCCAGACAGAGGCTGAACCAGGAGCTCGAGGCCATCCTCAGGTGTGTTACTGCCACGAATCCCTCCTCTTGGAGCCATTACCTCCCATGGGTTGAATACGCCCACAATTCCCACACGTCTACTGCCACCGGACTGTCTCCTTTTGAGGCCTCCTTGGGCTATCAGCCTCCCCTGTTCCCTAGCCAGGAAGTCAAGGTGGCAGTTCCGTCGGTCCAACTCAATGCCCGTTGTTGTAGACGGGTGTGGAGGGAGACTCGGGTGGCTCTGCTCTGCACGGCAGAGCAAAATAAGAGAGTGGCGGATCGGCGTCGTGTCCCAGCTCCGGCCTACCCTGTTGGACAATCGGTTTGGCTTTCGACCAGGGACATCCCACTATGCACCGAGTCAAGGAAGCTGTCCCCCAGATATATCGGTCCCTTTCCCATCATCTCCATCATCAACCCAGTAGCGGTCAAACTGCAGTTGCCTCGCTCCATGAGGATTCACCCAGTGTTCCATGTCTCCCTCCTCAAGCCTGTTGTCTCCAGTCCCCTAAATCCTCCGCCAGAACCCCCTCCACCCCCCCGACTCATCGAGGGGGGCCCCGTCCACACGGTCAATCGCCTCCTGGATGTCTGCCGTCGAGGTAGGGGGTTTCAGTACCTGGTGGACTGGGAGGATTATGGACCAGAGGAGCAGTGCTGGGTGCCGCGATCCAGGATCTTTGATCCGGGGCTCATAAGCGACTACCACCGACAGAATCCCGGTAAACCAGGCGGTTGGCCAAGAGGCTCCCGTTGAGGGGGGGGGGTACTGTTAGGATCCCTGTCTGATCATCTCCGACGGACTTAAATACCCCAGCTGTCCTCTGGTGCGTTGTCAGTCTGTCCGGTTACCAGTCTGGATCTAGTCCACGTAAGTCTGAACAGCGTTTTCAGTGAAGATTTATGTCTAACCTTTCTGGCTGTCTGCAGCACTCCTGCCGCGCAGAGACCGACCCGCATAGTACCACGGAGTACACCGGTCGGCGTCCTTTTGTTTCCTTCTCGGACCTTTTCCAGCCGTGAGTTCGGTGGAGCTTCCCTCCCGACTCCGGAGGCTGCATCATCCTTCCTCGGTTGAGTTTCCCTCCCGACTCAGGGAGAACTAAGAAGAGGCTTTGGCCTCTGGACACGGTGCCGTAGTTTATTTGTTTATTGTTTTCTGTTTAAATCTACACATATATATTAAAGACCTTGGTTGGATTAAATCTGCTGTGTGAGCGTGCATTTGGGTCCATCTACTACACCACTACATAACAACGGCTGCTTAGAGGGCTTTAATCATCTAAATATGTTCTTGAGAAGACAGTCTGTTATTCTTAAATCAGCTCAAACAAATGTTTATAAAAATGGGGTGATGAAAAATGCATTTTCTGATCTGCTTCTTTCAGTCCAAATGTACAAAAGTGTACCAAATTTACAATGATTTTTTTGGCAGCTACAGAAATATTGAAAGAATATCTAATTGAACACAATGGCAATGAATGGTTTGTAGGTACAGTAATATGTTACCCCCACAAGATCTTTCGCTAATTTAAAATAAGCTGCACATGACTGTAGTGTGCAGGAGACAGGTAGAGCTGAGATGTGTTGAGGCCCTGCAGGAAAGAAACGGAACTGTCACAATGCATCACCTTCAAACACACGGAATAAACATTTGATGCCAGTCTGCTAAACCTCATCTAAACAACTTGATATCAGAGATAAATAAAGAAGAAACACAATAAATAGAGTGTACATATCCAAAACAAGTGCACACATATTTCAACACATGACGCATTCAATTTGTCATGATGAAGATGAATTAAATGAGAAAAATATTTAGATGTCACCATTATTTTAACAATTTATTTATCTTTTTTATGTGTGTATATGTCTAATATTAGAAACATCTAATAATATAAATGATCTATTAATACAAATATAACAGTCTAGTTTGGCAGCGGCTGATGTGGAATCACATTAAACTGGAGAATTGTTGCTTATTACTAATTATCATTTATTGGTTTCCGTTCCTTGTGTCTTTCCCTCTTTTCTTTGTCATTACTCATTAGCCAATAGCTATCCTTGTTATGAATATATCTCACCTAATGTCACTTAACTGGTCTTAATGTCTGTATGCATATATTGCAACAAGTGTCCTTTTTGCACCAATTTAAAAAACAAAAAGAGTTATAACTCTAATGCTGCGTTCACACCAAACGCGGCGCGATGAGACTGGCGCGGCGCGAATTTGCGATGGCGCGGCGCAAATTTGCGATGGCGCGGTGCGATGGACACGAATTTGCGGCGCGATGGATGCGAATTCGCGTCCATCGCCCTAAACGCGTGAGTTGAAATTTTTCAACTTCTGCGAAATATTCGCGTTACGCCCCGGCGTGATAGCCTATCAGTGTTGAGTTGCTCCCCCTGTCATCACTGACTTCCTGCCGTTGTTGAATCAGGAAATAAATAAATTGTGTGTGCGTAAACCATATGGTACAAACAATGAATAGACGCTGCCGTATTTACTAGGGGTGGGAATCACCAGAGATCCCGCGATACGATATTATCACGATACTTATGTCACGATACTGCGATATTCTGAGTATTGCGATAACATAGGCCTATATTGCAATTTATTGCTTTTTTCAACTTCAAATTATGTCCCCAAAGGAAAACTGTGTCAACATGTTTTATCTAATAAGATAAAGTTTTCAGTCTGTTCGTCTCACTTCAATCATTTTTATTGCAGCAAAATAGGATTGTCAAGCAGACAGACTGACCAACAATGCCATAAATGTTGCATGAACCTGACAAACTGAACTGTTTGTATTACTACATAGTCCAACTTAACTAAATGCAAACGTGTGGACTCAGTATATGAACTATAACTTATATAAGTAGGATATAAGAGTTATATAACTCAGTATAACTTGCGATACGTGGACGTCAAGGGCAGAGAGACAGTTATGCGCTGCACTCTCCCCATGAGCCTGGCTACTGTTGGCAGATTTAACCCCGTTGTGAGGCCAGATGTCTCTATCTTTGTTTTGACCAACTTCCTACCAATCATGCTGACCCGGGACCTTTCCTGACCTCACCAGAAAACAACTCAGCACCATCTAGTGGACTGAAAAAGCAATTGATTTGATTTTTCTAGTAATTTTTTTTTATAGTGTATATAATAAAAGATCGATACTTGGCGTCCGTGTATCGATACAATATCGCGACGCAAAATATCGCGATACTATGCTGTATCGATTTTTTCCCCCACCCCTAGTATTTACGTCTACATCATGTTATTCTGACTGTTGGTGGAGCTGCTACAAATTTTAGCATAGCCTAGCACCGATCCGTCCGAGCTCCATTGAGAAGACAAGTAGTCTACAAATCGGCATCATTACGTAGTTATTTCGAAGTCCCTTTTTGTCGGTTTATTGCCATTAAATCACAGCCAAATCAGTTTATTTTGTGTACATACAGCTGTAGTAAACAGCGACCTGTGGCTTGCTAGACACAGTGAATACAGCTCGATAAAATCCACGGAGCTCCTCTGAACAATATTATGAACCAAGACATGATGGTGTTTAGTTTCCCGGGATATCTGTGACTTCCACAACACGTACTAAGCAGAAATAGGTTATTTTTTCCGTGGTTAATGGCGGACAGTTGAACGGCTTTCAGGGCAATAAGCCCCGCCCCCTCTCCGGCGCGATTCGCGCGAATGTACACAAATAGTCCCCGGTGAGACCTGCGGTGCGATTGACGCGAATATGCGGCGCGATGAATTTGTTTGGTGTGAACACGGCATAATAGGTTTGCCGCTGATCAGCAGGCCACATGTCAAACAGCTGGGTTGTCAACATTTCAACACAATGCAATGTCATATGGAACGCACTGGTTTGGCCACTCAAATATGTGAAAGCACACATTTCTGATACCTTTCTGTCACAAAAGGATTTTACCTTATGATTGTCAATAGGGTGGATAAGTTGATTGGTGCTGTGATAATTAACCCTTTGCCCTGAAGCCAATCATAGCTTAGCACCAGCGAGCTCCAACCAGGATCCGACAACGATACAGATGTGCGCCGACTCTTATGCGATTGTTTCAGATTTTCATCATTTTAGCTTCTGTCTTTATCTTTTTAACCTGTTTTCATCCTGGATACATCCTTCAAACACATGATGTAGACCCATCTGTCTGCTTCTCTCTGTAATCATTTTTTGATTTTTCCAAAAATTTGATGTTATTTCTTCAGCGAGATGAGTTTGCAACAGTGTGGGCCCCTTCGTAGCTCTGACAGCTTGGCAAAGTAGCAGCGGGAAGCGGGCTTATGATCTTAAAATCCCCTGCCCACTGGTGGGTGAGGGTATAGTTAGGGGAGGAATGATGGTATTAAGGTGATGGTTTTTTTTGTTTTAAAGTTGGGGCTTAAAAGGTTAGCCAAGGGTCAATTAATTGAAGACTTGTAAAGCCGTTCCCTTAGTATTTTAAACAGTGCAGTGTTTCAAACTGGACATAGAGGATGGTACTATATTTAAATTCCTCATCAGTGTGTGAAGCAACACACCAACACATCACTTGTTTTGTTTGTGGTCTACATGTGGCCACCTTACCATTAACCTTGCACGAACCTTATCTTAACTTTAAAAACATGCAGACTGCCCCGTCAAAGACAAAACATTTGCTGCTGTGATAACTTCCGAAAGGCTGCCATACAAGGTGCCACCTACTCATCAGGAGCAATAAACAATTTTACCGCTAACACTCCTGAGCCACATTCACCAGTAATACATATTGCTGTGCAGTGGTTTGGCATATGTCTTTAAATGCATTAATCGATTACTCCAACTGGACTTTTTCTCACCGGTACCTTAAACACATTGTTTTCAGTCTCCTTTTTTTTTCACCAACCTCAGCTCCCACGGGCTGCCAGAGAAGCCTGTTGAGTTCGGTGGTGAAAACATTGCTTTACTTCAATTTAAAATTAGGAATATAATTCTATGGAACTTCATGTCTCATCAATGGATGAAACAAGGCTATATTTTAAGGTGGGGATTCTATTACCCCCAATTTAGTTGAAGCACGTTAACACAGTGGATGGTAGGAAATCTCTAATCATTAGAAAGTTTATTGATGATAAATTATGTGCCCAGCAACTGACTATCTATTGTAGGGCCTAAAAATAGTTGGTTTAGGATGCCCACGGTAACTGAAAATATCGGAAAAACAATATAAAAGCTGTGTTTTGCACTGCCAAGCTTTGTCTGTGTGTTTGTGTATGCCAGTACAATTCTCCATCTCAGGTGTATCTGGTAGCCTGGTTGTGTAGCGCAGACACCGTTTTCTCTACCCATACATGTATGGAGTGGTAAGAGTGAACGGGCTGGTCTCATCCAGCATTGATACCTATACTTATGAAAATGCATGCTTAGTAATTCGTAGATGTCCAACGAAATCATTTTATACGTTCTCCATGTAATCATGAATGAGGTGGAGTAATGAACGCAAAGGCTTTCAAAAGATTCCAATAAGACGGAAGTTTGTTTTGAAAGGACTGTATGCATGTAACGAGCAGAAAAGGAGTTTGGTTGCTGGCTTTTGTCGGAATACACACAAACAAAGAGGACTAACTTTTCGTAAGAACCCTTGTATTAGGATACATTGAGGTGGAATGTCGGAGGGTAGGCACTTTGGAGGATGTGTGGTGTAAGCCTCAACACAATTCAATTTAATTTAATAGCTCAAAATCACAAATTTGCCTCAGGTTTTACAATTTGTACAACATACGACATCCTCTGTCCCAGGACCCTCACATTGGAGAAGAAAAAAAAAGAAGGAACCTCCGGGAAAGCTCCAGGAATTTCAACATAGTCAATCCACATGATAGAAATCATACATATAATGACAGAAGTAATAGCAGGAGTAGCACCAATAGTAACGAAATAGTAATATAACAATTATGCTTACTAATAATAAGAGCAGCAGTGGATATAGCCAGCCCTAACTATAACTCTGAGCCAGCCCTAACTATAAACCTGAGCCAGCCCTAACTATAACTCTGAGCCAGCCCTAACTATCAGAGTTGTCAAAGGGGAAAGTCTTAAGCTTATTCTTAAATGTGAAACTGGAAGCTGGTTCCACAGAAGAGGAGCTTGATAACTGAAGTCTCTGGCTCCCATCCTACTTTTGGCGACACCACGAACCACAAGGAACCCTGCATTCTGGGAGCGCAGTGCTCTATGGTGTTAAATAGGGTACTACAGCATTAACACAGCACACACAAGCCCTGGCTGAGGTCCTGGGGCCGCCACACCAATACATATAGTATTTGTATTAAAATTGTATTTGCACAAACATACAAACCTTCTTACACACACCCCTATTCATACATAATCACTCATACGCACATGCAGACACAGACCCACACTGTCACACACTCCTCCTTTAGCAGCAGTTGTTACTCTCTTAGTTAGCCTGGTATAGCAGTGGTGCTGATGTGATGAGAAGTGACAGCTTCTGTGGACTATTTGGACTGGATGGGATCCACTTGGCTCACTGCTGATCAAATCTCCAACAACAGACTATTAACTCCAAACAAATTGCGCCAAGTAGGTTAAAGGGGCCCTTGTCTGTTTTAATATCACTGATATCTCCATTTGTTGTCAGCGTGTAAAAAGACTCATCTTGCTTAGCAGGCGCTTGATTGTAAAAGCACATTTGTCACATTCTCTCTCTCTCTCTCTCTCTCTCTCTCTCTCTCTCTCTCTACTTGCTCTCTCACTCTCTGTTTCTCTTCCTCCAGGGTAAATCAGCTCATTGTGTCATTCTGCATCACATTTTGTGGACCAGCAGATTTGTTCAACTCTTTTCTCCTGAAGAAGTAACTCTAATTTCCTAATTTTCTGCTTGAGGCAGTGGGTAAATTCACAGGTGTCATTAAACAGGTAGTTCAGTTCGCTGAACTCAACACACTACAATATAATGCATCCAACACAATAGCTCTGCAATAAAGACGATAGGTGGTGTAGTGTTGGCATTTCATTCATCCTCATTTTCATCAATGAGGGAACATCCATGCATTAACATTGCTCTTGGATGACTGGATATGTATTTAATAGTTCTTTAGAAATAAACCATTGCTTTTAAAATGGGTTTGCTTGCCTACTTTGATTTTCCAAATCTGCTTTGGAAGAAACATGTTTCTGAATGAATCATGTTTATAATTACCCAAGTCCAGGGAGTATGACATGCTTGAACTACACATACCTACACATACCAAGGCAAACCTGAGCCAGCCGTAACTATAAACCTGAGCCAGCTCTAACTATAAGTGTTGTCAAAAAGGAAAATCTTAAATGTGGTGAGTTCTTCTGCCTCCCAGATTGAAACTGGAAGCTGGCTCCACAGAAGAGGAGCTCGATAACTGAAGGCTCTGGCTACAATCCTACTTTTTAAGACTCTAGGGATGGGTGGTACAGAGGCATGGGCCCCTGCTGAGCTGGGGGAGGGGGACCTGGTGGTCTGGGGCTGGTTGATGGAGCCATGGGGGATGGGGTCAAGACTGTCCCATTGTCTTTCAAAGCGACAGTAGAACTCGTTCAGCCCATCTGCCGGGCGCAGGTCATTCATGAAGTGGGGGGCTTTAGGCTTGTAGTTGGTTATCTGTCTGAGACCTCTCCAGAGAGAAGCAGAGTCACTTGCTGAGAGCTGGTGTGGCAGTTTCTCAGAGTACTGTCGTTTAGCGTCTCTCACCACCTTACTAAACCTGTATTTTACCTCTTTATACAAGTCCTTGTCCCCACTCCCAAATGCCTGATCCTTGTGCAACCTTAGCTGTCTGAGTTTAGCTGTGAACCAGGGTTTGTCATTGAAAACATCCCAGTCTGTACAGTCTAAACACGCCCGAAGATCATCCATAGCTTCACTGGTCCACTGCTTAAATTTCCTCACCACAGGTTTACAGAGCAGGAATCAGATGGACCATGATATGGTCAGAGACTCCCAGTGCAGCACGAGGGACGGCGTGATAGGCCCAGCTTATTGTGGTCTAAAATGTTCTCCTCTCTGGTTGAGCATTTAATAAACTGTATGTATTTGGGGAGTTCATGGCTGAGGTTTCCTTTGTAAAAGTCACCAAGGACAATAACTAATGATTCTGGGTTGGTGCGCTCCACACACAGTATCTGGTCGGCGAGCGCGTGCTGTGCCTCCTGCACTTTGGCCTCTGGTGGAGTGTAAACACCGACCAGTATGAATGAAGCGAACTAAAACAACACAAAACAATGCACACCAACACACCGAGGCAGCCATCCGCGGCGCCATCTTAGATTTACTTTTAGATTTTTAGATTTACTAACACATTTTCTCACTTCCGCATACTTTCCACCTCACACTTGACACCACCGCCTTGTACCCTAACAATCACCCACAAGTACTTTATCTATGTGAATATGTTGTTTTGCTGTAAATTAACAATACAATGAATATTTTGAGCTTAATTTCACTCCGAAGACATTTGTATTCTAAAATAAATATATAGACATTTTTAGATTTACAATTAACAAATCTTCATTTGTTTTTGGCAAAAGCCTACAACCAAATCCATCCAACTCTGCCAGTCCTCCATTTTTTCAATGGGGAATATGACACCAGACTTGACTTCCACCTCTGCCTTGAATCCCTGAACGTCCTCCTGAGGATGCTAAATGAAGACACAATGGCCTGGGTCAAACTATTAAGATGCTTGTCTTCATCTTCTGGTTGGCCTGTGGAACATCATTTTGTAATTTTTTCTCCATGCCCAAGACCACCGTGTTTTGTTCCACCAGGAAGGTTATAAAGTCCCTCCTGGACCATCGTCGCCAAATCATTAAGCTCCAAGTAACAGAAGAGGACAGGATGACTGTGGGTGAAGGTTTTGCCAGTTTTAGCCAACAGTACTTTCCAGAGGGCTTTGGGAGCAATATATGCCATATTGTCATATGTCGTAAATGGATCAATGAGAAAATGTGGGGTTTTGGTCTCCTGTTGCTGTAATAACCCAGTAATAACCAGTATGTTTTTTATATACAGTATATTAAAATTAGTTATTAAGAATACAGAATTCAGAAACAGTTCAAAGTTCTTAGAAAGTTCAAATTAAAACAGTTTGTTTCAAAAATGTAAATTTGGAATTGCTGTGTAATTGTAGGCTACCAGCAATTACTCAGTCATCATCATAATTTGTTCTGCATTGCTTCACTAATGAGGACCAATAATAATTCATTGAGTATGAGTCATTCATGTTTGAACAAACATAACAATTACATAATTACAAGCCTGAAAAGTATCCATTTTCTTCCACTCTGACCCCATTGTAGTCACAAATTAAGAGTGAAATGTTTTTATAGCGAGCAGTAAACAGTGTCAGTGACATGTCAGTAGGTGATTAGCATTGTTCATGTCATGAATGTTTGAATTCTCTACCTTTAAAGTTGCATATCAGTCAGTTATTCATACGTAAATGTTTTAACAGATCATAAGAATGTCCAACGTGTATCCCAATGAATACACCAATAAATATGAAAAGGAGCTGTATGTTAAATAACATGAGTCAGACTTTTGTATGTGCAAGGTCAATGAAGGTCGAATCGGAATAAGACAAATCTGGGCTAAGTGTCATTTCAGTTGAGCTGATGGATGTTTTTTAGTGACAATGAAATCAATGCTTCTATCTGCCACAGAAAACACTGGAGCTCCTGGAAAAGGACTTTACAATCCCTGAAAAGATACAACATCAATATACATGCTATATACAGAAAACACTTAAAATAATAGCTTGGTACTTCGGAGTGAGAAATGATTAATGTCTTAATATCTGAAGCTTCTGCCTCCACCCCAAAATAATGGAGGGGAATGGATTTTTTGTTTTTATAGAGATTCCCTTGGAAGAACTCCTCACCAGTTAGCGTTTCTAGAGGCAATGTCCCAGTTATTCAGGATAATCTAAAGACTGTCAATAGGTTTTTCAGGAACTACTTTCGATCATAGAAATTGGTGTGCATGGCAGATTGCTGTTGAGTATTTCAGCTTCTCGCTTGGAAATTGGCCAAACCAACCAGTCGGAGAAA
The DNA here is from genome assembly GCF_004355925.1 of Anarrhichthys ocellatus. Classification (NCBI taxonomy): domain Eukaryota; kingdom Metazoa; phylum Chordata; class Actinopteri; order Perciformes; family Anarhichadidae; genus Anarrhichthys; species Anarrhichthys ocellatus. The sequence continues at coordinate 82,619 of NW_022280131.1, forward strand.
ACCTGCAGCTTCCCTCCCAAATAAAAGCCTGGTCTCGCTCCCAGGGCATTAAATAACAGTGGCCCTCAGTGTCTTGATACCAAGGCACCCTTTAGCATCTGTATGAGACACACTGGGCTTTCAACTAACTCAAATCTCCATCCCCGTCATTATTGAACACTCAGAGTAACTGACGTACTACAACGACTGAGAAAGTCTGCTACGAGCGGGAGGAAGGGGAGGTGGATAAGTAAAGCAAACACAGGACTTTTACTAAGGGGACCAGCATTCGTGGACTGTGTACAACCAAGAGTAGAGTGATTTTTAATGACTACATTACCTCATGTCATGCTACGTCACTGAATCACATTACGTCCGTAGTTTAGGTTACATTACAACGTACATATTTCCAGCCAAACGTGATGGTTTTTCTAACACTTAACAAGTGGTTTTGTTGCCTGGTTGCCACCGTTTCACAACGTTAACCAAGTGTTACAACTTTAATCGCAACAGTTTCATAATGTTTACCATGTGTTAAAACTTTAACCACGTGCAAACCTTCTGCATCAAGATACTATGCCCCCAGTGTCATTGAAGTAGGGATACGATCTTGTTGCAACAAATATGGTCAAATGTTTGTTGGAGCACATGACCAAGAAGTACCACTTGAGGTTATCAAACCCTGGAGCTCTGAAGAGGGGTCTGAGAATTTGAGTCGGGACCATATGCATACCAGGTTTATTTATTTCTTGCTTTGGTTTGTTTCTTTGAATGGGTGCATGTATGGTTTGGAAATATGAGTCAGTAGCCCTTTTTTGGTCAGGTAGAAGTTTTAGGACTCATGAACACCCTTGGATCATATGCGCAAGCCAGACGTGATAACATGTCACAATGTCAGCAGGTAGACCAGCAGGTAGTAGAAGGTTAGGATTTGTTCAAACTGAGCGAATATGTAGAGGCAAGGAAGAAGTACAACAGTGTGTGTTTTTGTGTGTTTGGGGTAGGGGGAGCAGGGTGGGGGATGATGGGTTTCTCTAAATTAAATGGCTCCCAACTTCCTTGTAGAAAGAAAAATCAATTGTGACATTCTCCAGACAGTGTACACCACATTTAATTAGCACAGAGACACGCAGGAGAAAGCCAAATTATCCAATAACTGAGGAGTAGACACGGGTTGGTGAGGCGAGGGCGAATGAGGGTGATGGGGGAAGCAAAGAGAGAGCAAATAGGAGATAATAGGGAGGCAACAGCAGCAAGGAGGTAAGCAGGAGGCGAGTGAGAGGAAGTACGGGAGAAGAGAAGGCGAGTTGAGAGAGGGAAAGTGGAGGCAACGAGGAAGAAAGGAAGAGGAGAAGGGGAGGCAAATGAGAAAGAGAGGGAGGGCAAGGGAAGGTGAAGGGGTGGGAATGAGTTCCGTGTGGGAGAACACGGCTGCTGGCCATTTATTTAGTAGTTTAGCCTAATTTCTCACAGCAGATGCCAGTAATACCTGACAGTGGCCCTGCAGCTAATTGTGCCATTCACCATGATAGAGTATCAATCTTATACTCTCACTGAAAAAAGCCCCCACAACACCAATCTTATTAGGTGAGTTAACTCTATTTTCAAGCCTGAAAGGATGAGTTTGAAAAGGAGTTCGTCTTTCACTTTCCAATAGAGTCACCATTTGTAAAAAAAAAAAAAGTGTTAGAACTGGGAGTTTGTTCTCCTGTGTAAGAAATGGACCCTTATTCTACCTTTTTCTTTACCTGTTCTATTTTTTCGTGCCTTTCTGATATATTTAAATACCTTATCTGATAATCATGCAAAAAGAGCAGTGGACACACAAAATATAACATCCGACATCATGATGAACTACTTAAGTCATGCAGGTTTCATTCTACAAATGTATTTTTATACTGTATGGAAATAAATGCAGGCAGGAATGCACATCACTATTCTAAAACACTGGGCAGTGCAACATAAATTGGTTTTTAAAATTGGGCTTAAACATGCCCGCATGGTCCTTAAAATACAATGACCTGAACTGAATTGGTGCTTCATATCCTCATATCCATCTATTTACTCGTTTTAGCCTGTCACCATTGGCATTAACATCTTCTGTCATGTTAGAGTCTGGCATTCCCCCACTGTCCACCACTTACTCTCGCGTCAAATAACACAGGTTGGTCAGGCCTATTTTAGAGGGGCTGAAGCCCCCCTAAAATGTTCTTCAGCCCCCCCAAATAATTTGGCATTATTGGCTTTAAAAAAAATATATATATTTTTTTGGTGATGTCATTAAATTAAACTATCCCTTTAAGAATTAGGATTTGGGAGTGACGCGGATATGAAAGCTAGTTTATCCGTCTTTCCTTTACAAGTAGGAAAATTATTTCTCTCTCTTTATTTGAGAAAAGTTCATATTTGTGTTGTCAAATTTCACTATGACCCTCAAATTCTGTCTCTTGTGTTATCATATACTAAATGCAAGCAAAACTACAGAGCAAAATCACACTCTTTCTGATTGAACCGATCTATGAACTGTCTGAAACAATGGATATCCGCGGCCCCTAACCCTAACCCGCGCAAACATGCCACTCCCCTTGGGGCTAAGCCCCCCCTTTCTTTGAATCCTAGAACGCCCCTGGCATCTGACAACATCGCTCATTTAGTATTTGTATGCGTCACATCCACGCACGGCATTACAGGCAGAGCAACGGACGTAGTATCAAGTGTGAGATAGTCCACACAGGATGGGAGTGAGGTTTTTTACAAAAAACTAATAATTTAAACTGACTGGCGAAAAAATATGTTGAATCTGATGAGAAATTCTCGCACTTTTTTATTTCCCTGTCCCTATTCATTATTAGCACTTCACTCATATACTAGCAAGTGTGTGTATATGTCTGTGTGGATGTACTGTATGTTGCACACCTGTGTGACATTCAAAGTCTACAGCATGGGTTGGCTGCTGTTAGAACAGAGTATTTAGATAATGGGTTAGGGTTAGGGCCTTTTTGAGAGAGGGAACGTCATTTTCAAATTCTCTTTCTTTGCTCACATTAATAACAGTGTTCACAAAAAAACAATATAACCTAATTGTCCACAAAAATAATGAACAAGACAGAAACAATTGAATGAAAACTGTAATAACTGTAATCAACTTTTAATCTGGCCATTACCATCGTGATGGAAATACTTCATGCATCAAATCTGTTCTACGCCGTCTTCTAAAATATAAAGCCATTTTTCATCTCCAAGATAAAATTAAACAGCTGACATTTTGCTCTCCATTTTTTACTCTACTAATAACCCCAAAAGTAAACATGCTTATAAAACACTTCTCTGAACATCCTGAACGTATTTTCTAACAGATGAACCAGGAAACAAAGTCGACAGTCCAGAAAGAAGTGAAAACACTTTCTCTCTGAGTGCAGAGAGGACAATATTCATTTGACAGCCACAATCCCATGTAAACCTCTCCACTGCAAGTAGTCAACCTTTTAGTTAGCAGTGGTTTGTACAGTGCTCTCCACGCAGGCTTCACCTCATGGCTCAGAGCTAGACGAGCTCCTTTACTTTCACCATCATTTTGTAAGTTGTTTTTCCTAACAAGACAATATTTTCTATGTTTTCAAATGACTCACTGAACTCTAACAGACACCAGGCACAGAAAGGAAAGGGTCATCATATTTAGGGTGAACAAGTGTAAGTGTAACATCACAAAGTTGAGGGTCAAATGGTTCTTTATGTCTTTAAAGCATGCTTGGAGTTTAGCTTAGTGGTTGGTTTTGTCTGGCTTGACCGATAGATATAATTGGGTATTGCATAACAATAAAAGTTTGTGGAGTTTTTTTCTGATTATATTGCCTAAATGAAGCATTATATTAGGTGAATAGACTTGGTCAAAGCACAGAAACTTGTGGAACTTTGTGACTAATTTTGGCGTGAATGGAAGATTTACTGTTTTCATATACAAACTGGGATCAAACTAAAAAATAGGACTTAAACCAACTTAGTGTAGTTCCTTTAATGCCTATTAAATGTTCCAGTCACAGGATATGATGTTTAATGACATCGAATTCAGCACAGATCTAAGAAAACAAGAACAGAGATAAGTCCAGTGTCTGATACCATTAGAAGGTCATTATTTAGGTTAGAAATAGCTCTATAGTCAAAATGTTTGAATCAAGAGTGGGTTTTTTTAAGAAGAGGTTTAACTACAGCCATTTCGAAGGACTGTGGTACAAAGCCAGGTAGTAAAGACGGATTGATCATATCTAGCAAAGAGGTGTTAACTAAGGGTAAAACTTAAAGCAGCCTAAGTTATGATGTGAAGGTTTACCATAGAGCTCCATCACTTTTTGTTGGATTTTCCTCAGGTACAGTATTTCAGGCTGTTTTATGAGCTGTATGTGGTCTACAGCTTGTGGTAAGGCAATGGTCTGATCTGATCCACCATCAAGCATAGCACATCTTTCCATGATTCATTGGTAGACTTTGGTTGGGGGACTACTTGCCATATAGACCTTTCTCGAAGTCTCCTTAATGGTGTTGTGTAGCACAGTGAGGTGTAGTGTGGATGTTTTAGAATATATGCGTTAGCTGCAGTAAAGTATTAAATAAAACAATAAACTGGAGTAATCTTTCTCATGAGGCGGTCAACATAAAATCCACGTCAAAGCTCAAAACCACTGTCTCTATCAGGAGTTCGAAGCATGCCCACCAGGAACTGTGCAGAGAAGTCAAACGCCTCTGATTCTCCATATTTATGTTTGGCGAGTTATGTTTGGCTCCTCACTCAGGTTGGTCAAGTTGCCTTGGTTTGCCGCACGCACCCAACAGGGGATGTAAGGACGCAGTGTATAATCTGGGGTCATACATAAATGACAATTCAAGTCCATTTGAGATTTGTAGTTGCCCAAGAAGCAGCTGATACATGTAGTGTTCACTCAGATGTTGATGGTTATTCAACAAGTCCAGAGACATCTTCAGAAGGGCAAAATCACTTACCCAAACACATCCAAAGGCAGGGAAATTGGTTTGGATACAACATAAGAGGACTCAATTAGTGTTGGAGTAGGAGGGAGACTGTTGATACTAGGGCAGAAGTAGCAGGTGCAGTGGGACCGATGTGTGCCAACCTGGGTGCAGCTAGTAGGGATTCTCCCTATGCTAAAAGGGGAAACTGCTGTATCTGGCATTTAGTATCGTGATGAAGATACGTTGAAGGACACAGAGGGCACTGGGTTTGGTGGATCCCCTAAACCAGGGGTCGCCAATTGGCGGACCCAGACGCCGTTGTATCCGGACCCAGGACCTAAAATCGATTTTATTTTGACAGGCCGCTTCTATTTTAACCGGCGCAGCTTTTTCAGCCTTTACGGCACTTGTTGAGCGGTGCAGGAAACGCACCGGCCGATGCGTTGTAAATCACATCACGTGAAGCGGCTCAGCCAATCAAATATGGGTATTCTGACAAGTTTCCTGACTGGAGTGATATGTACACACACCGGGGGAGAGACGAGGAAAGAGAAGGAAGAGCAGGAGAATAATACGTGAGTCAGAGAAGTTCACATAACGTTCTCCAAAAAGAAAAAAGAGACCAGAGTCTTTAACCAAGAATGAACAGACTCTTATAGGTTTATTCTTCACACGGACAGTTTATAACCAGTGTGTCTCATATGTTCAGAGACCGTGACGATTATTAAAAGCGGTAAATGAAGCGACACTACCAGACAAAGCACAACTCTTTTGAGCAAAAGTACCCACTCACATCTAAATGAAGTCACAGAAAATAAACCTAAGAGTCCAAAATGATCAGAATCCTAACACATGAATTCACTGCCCAACAATGATGTTAACAGAGAGAATAGAGCTGAAACAAGTGTTAATAACCACAGATAAAGTCCATGCACAAACATTTCTCTTGTTAGAAGATGAGAAAAATATAATATTGTGGCTTTTTTGATTGACATCACTTCACACCTGAATGAACTGAATTTAAAGCTGCAGGACAATTCAGTGAAATACATTTTTCTAAAATGAATTACTTTATTTTAAAATGCACATTTTTGAAAAGCTTTCTGTTATGTCAGTTATTCTTTAATCCAGCTCTTATTTTACTTGAAAGTAGAGAACATGTATTTATGTATTTCTATGTATTATATATAATCCATCCAGTTAAATTTGAAAACTGAGAATAATATTTGTTAAAATATAATTGATGTGCACGTTCTTTATTTGATTTGACAGTTGTTGACTACACAGACACGTTACTACTACTAGACTTCTTGAATATATATATATATATATATGGCACTAAATAGCGCAAGTTAGATATTATTGTAATGTTCCGGACCTTTGCCCGAGGAGATTTTCTCAATCTGGACCTTTTGGAATTTTAATTGAATACCCCTGCCCTAAACTATGCCGCAATGACCGTGAAGTAGTATCGTAGGAGCGTGGTGTGAGGCCACCGGTCTCCTTGTTCCTGGAGGAAAGAGGTTACTAGCTTAGCGAGACAGAGAGAGCCCATGTCATTTACAGCTCAACTGCTGAGAACCTTCTAACAGCATTGTCTTCAAAACACACCAAGATATCACACAGACAACAGGATTGATATGGAAGAGAAAATACAGGGAAGTACAGATAAGACAGGCACAAACAAAATCATTCTCTTACACCTATACAATTCACTGGATGTCTCCTCTGGCTCTGATTGATCCACATGTTGAGCTGAACAAATCCCAAGAGAAAAGCCTTTCTTTATCCAGCCCGGCTAACCTGGCTTCCGCAGCAACCCACACACTTTTGCTAAATGCTAGCCGGCACTTTCCTGCCTCAGATCTTTGTTGGGCTTTGGTGCTCATCAACCACAAAGTCAGGCTATTGTTTATGTTTAAGTTCCTGAATGTATTTAGTTTATTTCTATTATTGTTAGAACTTAAAATATAGAATGATATGAAACTGCAACGTCCATTTCACCTTTCTCGTTTCAGTATCAAGACAGCAGTTAAAATACAGGAGAAGCCAGTTGTTCTTCCTTGGGTCTTATGTAGCAGCTAAGAAACACTTTGATATGTGTATCAGTCCACCACTGTTTGTCAATGAACTCTATGTTGTATGTCTGTAATATGTAAGTATTATGTATACCAAACGTAATACTTAATTGTGTGTGTCTGTGTTGTTTTTATGTTCTTGATTTACTAACCATGTATATATGTTGAACCTGTTGCTTCTTATTTCATTATTGAATGTTTGACATTTTAGGAGGAAGTGCATTTCTGTCTCAGCCTGACCTGTCGAACAGTGACCACATGTTTTCTTTTGGGTGCCATGATTTTGTTTGGATTCCTTTTTAGATTGCCTATTTGTGGTCACTGAGCATTAACTTGGTTAGTATCTGTTTCTGCTTTCTATCGCATTCAGTCTCTCTCTTTAGGTTTCCTCCCTCTCTTTTTATCTCTCATACACACACACACACACACACACACACACGCATATGTTACAGTCCCTGTCAAAGCTGCTACACCAGTTGAACAGATCTCTCAGCAGCACAACACAACCCTGGAACTTGACACACCCATCCTTCTCTTTCTCTTTCTCTCTGTCTCTTTCTCAGGTCATCATGAGCTGAATAGACATCTGAACTACCGGACTGCACAGGAGAGAGACAGAAGAAAAGGAGAAAACTTCACCAAGGTGTTGAGAAGAAGAGCATTTGAACAGGTACTAATGTCAGTAACAACAGCACCCTTTGATGAGCTTTCCTGTAATGACTTTTAACAAGTTCTCTGCCTGTGTCGTGTTAGTCAAACCTGCTCGTGTTGTGTAGTCACAGCACTGTGTAAAAACCTGCAGCAAAAACTGGAGGTTTGAATTCAAAGTTACAACAGACATGTTCTTTAACAATGGGGGAAAAAATGTTATCAGTGTCATTTCTGAAATCATGTTTATTTTTTTTTTCTGTAAATGTAGCATTTGCATTTTCAGGACTCAATCTATCGCCAAATCTATCGCCCTTACTGGAATACTTCCTGAACACCTGAGTCCTGTGCCAACCCTCAGTGAGATCATCAGATTTGATTGAGTCATCAGCATTCTTTATAATTTGTGGCAGCTAACCACACACTGACAGAGGAGCTGTGTTTGCAGATTGACCCACAATCAAGCAACAGAGTGAACACATTCTGCATTTCAGCAGGCTGAAAGTTGGACTGAATTGTTTATGTTAAGACTATTACGCTTACAATTTTCCTGACATTAGCGTTACTGTAAATGACAAGGAGTGGAAGATGCAAGTAACAAAATGCAAGAACCATAACGTGTAGCCAAGATACAGTATTTGCTCTAACATGTGAATCCATTACCCACATACTTTAATGTACTGCTGGCCGAGGGCTGTGTTTCATAGTTTCATGATAAATTATATCTTAGGCAACTGTGTTCTTCCAAGTAGGACACACCAGTGAATGAAGATGAATCTGTCTTTGTTCCCCCTGTGCGGCTGATTGGGTGACAGTGCAGTCTCTTAGATTTTAACTGAAACAACCAGATATGTGTATCCAGCTGTTTCACAACAATTCACAACTTCATTCATGAGACTCTCCTCAAGGTCCTTAATGACCCGAGTGTCATTTCAGGGGTTGAATCACTGAAACCACAACAATATATCCAGCAGTCATGTGGACTCCTCAGCTAGTCCGCTGCCTTTAACTGATTAAATCTACGTATTCTGAGGCAAACTGCTGTTCGATTTGGACCCCAAAAAATCCTAAATCCACTTCAATATGTGTATTTTTTTAAAATATATGATGGCTAAATACCCACAAATAAAACAAACTGCTTGGGGACTTAGCAATGTTGTACTGAGCAACACATAAGCACAAAACATAAATAAAAGAGGTCTTCACGCTAGATTTTGACCCTCAAGATCAGATCATCTTGGAATAATCTCCAGTAATCAGGGCAGGTGCTGGCTTTGCCAGTTAGTGTGTTTCCTCCCAGTTTTCGACTTCCCTTAGATGTACTCTGTGTTTTGGCATAACACTTCCATGAAGTCGAAAAGAAGCAGATTTAGAAAAAAATGGCCAAAATCAAAAGCGCAGAGGCACTGATATCCTGCCTCTCTTTAGTTCCTACTATGGGACAAGCTCCAAAAATGCAGGATCCTACATTTCCCATAAGGCAACAAAAAACTTTCTCCATTTGACCCCTCCTGCCTGGTTAACACCCATGTCTTCAAACTGCTTGGAACCATTTGTTGTCTCCAAGCGTAGACTGAAAGAATGCTTACAAGTTTTTTTCGAAGCCACCTAAGACATTATTGTTTTAAAAGGTAAAGCACTTTCCATGACAAGTAGACTGACCTTTAATGTCAGTTTAAAGTGCCCCAAAGTAGATGTACTCATTGACAATGTTTCGTAATTGTTTTGGGATAATCTCAGGAATCAGCCAATGATTTCTTTCTCTCTATGTGTTTGTCTGCTGCTTCTCAGTATGGGCTCTGGACAGAGCAGTGACACACTCCACTGCAACCGCTACCTGAACGGAAATGGTCCTCCACCACTGGAACAACAAGGTACATATAAACCGATTCTATGTGTCTGTCACGCTTTCCATGCTTAGCTTCTACTCACTTCTGGATCATTTGACTAAATCTGGCCTGCTGTCTGTGCAGCCAAGGAAGGATTGAATGGGATGTATAGAGCACTGAGTGGCTGCCAGCCAGAGGGCCAAATGACCTGGGTGATCCTCCACAGAGACCTACCAGGATTCCCTGATGACAACACCCTGCAGATGAACTACATATTCCCAGATGGAATACAGACAGTAAGCTTGTAAATCTATTTAAATCTAAATCTACTATGTATCTAATTATTGGCTGGCTAACAGTTTGTGTGCATATGCAGAATCCCTGGAAGTCTGTGGAAATCACAGTTAAGATGAGGCTAGGATCATTTTTCAAGAATTTCCTTCAGGATTAATAAAGTTTTATCTTATCTTATCTATTTTATAGTATTAATCTTAGGAAAACAACTTTTTTGCATGACAGAAAACAATGACAACAAGTATGCAAAGTATACCATTTTAATTCTTTACAATCAACAATAGGTTCAGTAACCAGCTTGAATTATGATACATCATGAACCTAATTGCATCACATCCCTTAGACGATACAACACCGTAATGCAAAGTAACAAGAAGAGAACAAAACAAAATCACAAACAACAGGAGCTCAGACTAGAGCCACAAAAGAAGTTGATGATCCGGTTAGTTTGGTTGGCAGAGCTAAGGGAGGATGGGAACTGTTAAACACTGAAGCAGCACAGAGTCCATGCTGCAGGAGGATATTTGTTTGGGATATCTGAGGTTACATCCAAACTAACATGCTTTCATTTTAGAAATGATTTCCGTCCATACTAACGCGCCTGAAAACAAATATCACATGACTATTCACGTACACTGGGCATGCAAGTGCCGGTGTAGACAGGAATAGATTGGTTACTTAGTGACAGAAAATACAACAGAGTATCATTGTACTCTTTAATAATTAAAGGTTGTGCTTGATACAAGCACTCAAATATTTTCAAACAGTGAAAACAAGTTTTACTTTTCAGACTTAGTTACAACGCTGCAGGTCTTGCTCTATCTCTCTCACCACATCAAATTTACTTCAAAATGAACAAGTACAAATCAAAGTTTACTAGATTATGGGTCAATAACTTTGGTCAACACGTGTCTCTCTCTCTCTCGTTTCCTTGGTTTGATTGTTGTCTACGTCATTGTTTTCAAAGGTCCACGTTTCTGCCTGTCCACACTACAATACAACACTGGAGTTGTCAAACTAACACAGTATCGGTAGTGTTTTTCAAATGCCTCCGTTTCGGGGGTTTTCAAACACCGGAGTAGTGTTGACGCTAGGCGTAAACGTAGCAAAAGATGCGTTTTAAAACAGAAATGTAGGAGTGTGGATATAGCCACAGTGTTGAAACTACTCATTATATTTGAAATATATGGTCAAGATAATATATTTTTGCATTTATGCATGTATTCATTTCATTAAAAAAACAAGATTACCCAACTATGTGCATTATTGCTACTACTGCTGCTGTAATTGCTTCAGATTCCTCTACAAGCTAACCCTGCTACAAGCCTATTCCTCTACTGTTGATAGTAATGTAAGAATGTTTTCTCTAGCATTCTCCTTATCACTGTCTCTTTTTAATGCTAGATATCTGGGATCGTAGAACAGTTTTGCACATTCCCTTAGTTGTCATTTTTACAGGATCTGCTGTGAAAACATTTCTGTGGTGGCGAGGAAGCGCTGACGTGCACATTTTATTACACGAAAGAGTTTGCTGCTGAAAATGCATATAGTTACAAGTTATGTATGCTACAGGGAAGACGAAAGGAGAAGCATTCGTCACAATGAATCACCTCATCTCTGCAGGTTGATTCTATCCAAAATGTCAGCACTTCATCATTTGATCCTATTAGTCCTATGCATTCTTTTTGAAAAGACTAAAAGAAATTTAAAGGACAATTTTGTCTGCAAAACCATCCAGACCAGTCTCATAAGTTTATAGCAACCAAAACCATTCTGCAATTATGTTCATATACAGGTATTTATATTTGCAATTTTACTGCTGCCAGGAATGACATTTTTCTCAAATAAAGGAGGTGATACTGATGTATCGGCAAAATATTTACTGCCAATGGCTTTTTTCTTTGTACTCCATGCTATATCTGCTCCTGAAAACTTGAGCATGACTAAAACTTGACTAAAACTAGCCTGCTATTTCCACACTTAAGGCACTTATACAAGCCAGGTGGTTTAAGGCTTAAGCATCAAAAACACATGGGTTAGTGAAGGTTTGTGTGAAACAAAGCGTTAGACCAGGGGTCACTAATAGGCGGACCGTGGTCCGGATCCAGACCCAGATGCCGTTGTATCCGGACCCTGGACCTAAAACCGTAATTGAGAATTACTTAATTTTGACGGAGTGCTTCTATTTTAACCGGCGCAGCTTTTCCAGCCTTTACGGCACCCGTTCAGCGGTGCAGGAAACACACCGACCAATTACATGCATTGTAAATCACATCACGTGATGCTGCTCAGCCAATCACATATGTGAATTTTGACAAGTTTCCGGACTCAAGTGATATTTACACACACGGGGGAGAGACGAGGAAAGAGAATGAAGAGTAGGAGAATTACGAGAGTCAGAAGTTATTTCACATGACGTTCTCCAAAAAGAGAAAAGTAGTCAGAGAGACCAGAGAGACCAGAGTCTTTAGCCAAGAATGAACAGACTCTTATCTTAATTCTTCCCACAGGCAGTTTAAAACCAGTATGTCTCATATGTTCTGAGACTGTGACGATAATTAAAAGCAGTGAATGAGTCACTGCTACGAGACAAAGCACAACTCTTTTTAGCAAACTTATCCACTGACATCTAAATGAAGTCACAGATAATAAACAATCTAAGAGCTCAATATGATCAGAATCCTAACACGCAATCACTGTCCACCAATGATGATAACAGAGAGAATAGAGCTGAGACAAGTGATTTTAATAACCACAGATAAAGTCCCTGAACACAACTTTCTCTTATTATAATATAATATTGTTGTCTTGATTGACATCACTTCACACCTGAATGAACTGAATTTAAAGCTGCAGGACAATTCAGTGAAATAAATTTTTCTAAAATGAATTACTTTATTTTAAAATGCACATTTTTGAAAAGCTTTCTGTTATGTCAGTTATTCTTTAATCCAGCCCTTATTTTACTTGAAATGAGAGAACATTTACTTATTATTAGAGTATGTATTATTTATAATTCATCCAGTTCAATTTGAAATCTGACAATAAATATTGCTGAAATATTATTCAATTGAACTTTCTTTATTTGATTTGACAGTCGGTTGTTGTCTACATACAGATGTTAATACAACTGTTGGCTAATTCAATACATATGGGACTAATTCATAGCGCACGTTAGACATTATTGTGATGTTCCAGACCTTTGCGTGAGCAAATTCTCTCTAAATGGACCTTGCTGAACTTTAATTGAATACCCTGGCATTAGACTGTTAACTGTGCATCTCTTCCTGCAGGAGAAACAACCTCACCCGGGCCAGCCTTATGCAGGACTGCGGCTCTGTGCTTACCTGCCTGACAACCGCGATGGAAGGAGGGTTCTAAAGCTTCTGGACAAGGCTTTCAACGAGCAGCTACTGTTTACAGTCACCACCAATAAAGATGGAGAGGACATGGTCACTACAGCTTCCATCCCCCTCAAAACACAACCAGACGGAGGCAGCGGAGTGTGAGTAAATACTACTACCATAGAAATAGAATAGGAGTAGAACAGACATTGAACTCTTTTCTGTGGTCATTTACAAAAAATGAACCAAAGAAAGTTGTCGCTCATCTGGCGATAGCAATGTGCTTTCCTACACTTTTACAGAGTGTGTGGATGAAGCATTAAGTAACCCAGTAACTCCTGCTCTCTACACTTCACCACAGTAAGTGTGAGACTTAATGTAAGTCAGTTTAGTTTACATGGAAGTTAGCCCGCTACAACCGTCACACTGGCAACTGTGCACATATAAATGGCCGTCGCTTTGACCATCCCGCTACATTGATTTGAATGGGAATGTCTCCTCTACTCCTATTTTATTTCTATGATTACAACTACAATCTTCACCTGTTGGCTAATGGGAACCACCTAAAGTTGCGTGATTAAAATGTGATATAAACTGAGACTTTGGATCAGTTACATTGCTTTTAAAAGTAACTTGTTACATTACAACTTTACTGCTATTAAAAAGTAACTAGTTGTGTTTCCTACTGAGAAAAGTAACTAGAGTACTAGTGTGTAACCAAAAATGAAAACCCCTTTGCGATTCTTTGTGCTAATTGCTTATATTGTCCAGAGGGAGCGTACTGTACGTGTCAGCGGCTAATGACTAAAAAAAAAGGAAAAGAGTAAAACCCACAGCGTCATGTTATTCAACTTAGTTATTTATTTTATTTTGCACTTGCACCTTTCATTTATGGGCTGTAATGTGTTACGCTACTCAATACAAGAAACAAAGTATGTTACTTTGTAACGTCATCAATACTGGTGTGGAGGACCGTAGGGGAGTAGAATAAACCTGTTTCCCTTTCTAAATGAGATGGTCTGCAAAGAGTGTTACCGTAAAAGAATAGTGTATCGGATTTATTGGTGGAAATGTAATATAATATTCACAATAGACAGATAGATATAGATATTAATCCCAAATTGGAAAATGATTGTGTTTCAGCAACATCTTATCCATGGCAACAGTAAATACACGGTAAATATACATATCAACACCTGTTCGTTCAGTGTCCTCCTCTCCACCACAACTTCAAAGGTGTCTGGTTTGCATCTAAATACGGAGTTGGCCTACTTCTTGTTTATTAAGTCTGTTGGTGTCACTGGCTCCAATGGTCCTCCCCCAGCAGATTACGGCAAAGTGCGCTGGCCACAGTAGACTGAACATCTTGCTGATCTTGCCAAGATCATCCATCTTATTGCCCAACTTTTTCTCATAGTAAGTGGGTTTTCCAATGCACACAGCAGCGATGCATTGGGAGTGGGTGTACATGATCTTTTGTGTATTCTAAATTGTTAGTAACAGTTGTCTGTGCACTTGAGCATCCGTTTGCTTTTCTAGTGAATGTGTAGTCAGTGCATACAGTTTCTTGTGGGCATGAGCAGCTGACGAGGAGAGGCTCTCAACAAGACTATCAAGTCTTGAGCAAAGTCTTGGCAAAGTTTAAATATTAACGTAATAAAATAATATTTTATTTGGCCTCTATTGCTGATCATTTCCCCAATAATGTTTGGCCAAAATGTGCGGGATAGAGGTATGATTATCTTTTTCTGCTTCCAAAGGGTGGCATCACCGAAAAATTCTGTGAACCATTATACAGTATACTATATGTAATAAAGTAATTGTTTCTGTGTCATTCGTGTTCTTTCAGGGACGGCTACCCAGATTCTGACTACCTGAAGACTGTTAGAAGGCTACTGAGGGATAAAGGCATTGAATAACATGCTACACACACTGCTGGATGGACAGATAAAGGCAGAGACTTCAAACAACAGTTCATGGCTAGAGAACATGTGCTATAGATGATAAATTAGAAAATGTCTTTTTTAAATATATAATCAATGGTTGTTGTTGTCAATATGTAATCTTGAGTGCAATCTGTGTATTATCACATTAGTGCAGTTCTTATTCTTGAAATATATTTATTGTAATATGTACTACAACCTTTGCTGGTGTCTTATGTCCTTGTATGAATCAATATATTGTGTCATTACAAAAATTACTTTTTCAACTCTGAATATGGAGTCACATTGTTGTATTTAAAAGGACAGTATAAATAGACGATATCCCTGTATGAGTGAGTTGAAAATGTAATTTATTTTTGAGCAGCACAGGGAACATTCTTAGCCCCAATTATTGTACAGACACATTAGTTAATGCAATTTGTTCTATAAGAGTTCATTAAATATGACAGATGCAAAGTTTTAGGTCATGGATTGGATGAAAGTCTCATGTTCTATTAAATGATTACTTGAGTAATACTAAAGCTATGTTGTATTTTTTCATATTTTTTTGTGATGGATCAAAATCAAAAAATAAATAACGAAGGTATGAAAATGAAGGTATGATATGAAGTCACATTGTCGGTTGCTGTTTGCAAACAGTATTCAAAATGTGCTCCTCCTCTCCGGCTCAACTAGCGATCGGGGGGGAGGGAGGGAGAGAGAGAAAGTACAGCAGTGGTTGAGCGAGGTAGAGAGTGAAAGAAAAGAGGCTCTGGTGTTAGTGAGGACCAAGCCGTGAATCAAAAGAACCAAAGGTCATTTTCAGATTGTTTCACAGCGGTTATATTCTAAAGCACAAATAAACAAATCCACATCTGGTGGAGATAATAATGCATCATATTTCATTCAAGAGAGTATAATCTGAATCTGAAATGTAGTAACTATAATATTTCTCTGTTAGGTAAATGTAGTACTACAATGTTTTCCTCTGAAGTAGAAGTATACAGTTGAGTTGCATGTTTTTTAAATACTTTTGGGGCCCTCTAAAGTTATTTCAGGGTACAATGAGTTAGAATATGAACATAATTCAATATTTTTCACATCTAAATATCATGGTAAATCTAAAGCTGCCCCTGGTGTTCTTCACTGGTGTTTCTGACCGTGAGTAGCTGCATCTTGGGAGTGTGCTACAACTATGTCATGTCAGGTGCGTTGCTGAGGACTCAAGGAAACGCAGTGTTGACTATGAAGTTGTTTGAATGAGCAGTTTTTGAGAAAGCTGTTACCTTGCAAGGTAGCTGGATTCTCTAATGTCACAAAACATCGTGAGAAACACAGGATCACGTATAACACGAAAATGGATTTTGTCAGGCTTCAAGTAATAAGTTTGTGTCCAGAAAGCCAGAGCACAGACCAGTCAGCCTCCTGTGAGGAGCTACTGGCAGCTCCTGAAGAGGTTAGTGTAGATGCTGCAATAGCATCAGTCCTATCAGCACTGGAGAGTATTTCTTAGTGGAATACAAAACAAAGACAAAGGCTTTTTTGGATGGAAAATATGTTTTTTTCTCTTCTCCCCACTTGCTTGGTAAAGAGTTTGATTGAAAGATGGTTTATATAATTACCAGCCAACTATTTTTCTTAAAGTGCCTGCACTTTTCCAAACTGTGTCCAATGATGGCTTCTCAGATGGTTCTGTGTAACAAATGATCTGGTGGGTTCGGATAGCAAGCATGATCATAGGCCAAGCATTCGGTAGGTTCTGAACAGGCATGTTTCCAACGGGCACTGCACTAGGAGAAAATGCTTTTTAGGCCATTGTTGCAACACCCCATGCAACCATTATGCCAAAATCACTTTATAGCCCAGCATTGTTCCTGGGGGCTTGCTTTGAACAGAGACAGGGGTTACCATCTCCCCCATATACAACTACCCGTTATCATGTGACTGAAGTTCCATTCTTAGGTCATGTGATGACAACTGAACCATCTCATGACAGCGGAGCAAACTCCATCCACTGAGGAGGTTACTAGATGGGGCTGAAAGCTTAGGTTAATTTCTTGTTGAAAAGAATTACAGACATGGTTTAGTGATATTGCTTATTGTTGAATTGCGTATACTATGATACCCTGTTATTGTTGTTATTTTGGGAAAAATGTCATATTGTGATTTACTCTTAAATCATAATATGGCAAAGTCTTTGTGAATCTGAACATTGTTCTTCCCAACAGATCCCACCGCTGTGCGATTAAGACACATTAGGGAATAAGAAGGGTTCCACCGCACAACTGTTCCAGCAAGAGGTGGTGGAAAGAACTCTACCGTTTATTGGTCTTATTTTTCTCTTCTACCTTTATGTCTTACCGAAAGCCTTATTCGTCCATATTGCCAAGTGTGAACTTTCCCAGTTTAATGCAGGCCTGATGTTCTCTTCAAACTGAATTACAGCCAGGTCCTTGCACTCACAATAAAGTATAATCTCATTTGGGAGGCCTCTGTCATCCAGGAGCCTCTTAAACCACTTTCTCCTGGACGCTCTCACCCACACACACACACACACACGCACACACTCATCTGTCCACCACTGGCAGGTCACACAGTCTGCCAAATCTGTCAAAACACACACACACACACACACACAAACACATCAGGGATACACAAGGATGTTGTATTGTTTTTAGCTCCAGGGGCAGCTGTATGCACAATTCCAGTCTATTGAACTGAGGGAAGAGAAGGCTCATCATTTTTCATTTGTTATATCAAAATTGTTCAGGTGTGCAAAAAGTATAATCTATTCTTTTACATAATTCCTTCCAGTCGGCTTTGAAAATAAACAAGTGGGATGTAAGCCTAAATATGCAAGTTGTGAAGTTCAACCAAAGGAACATTACAAAGATAGTTTATGTATTGGTGTTCTCTTTCCTTGTCTGTCATCACTCTCCTTTTGTTAGTGGTGATAAATGCTCCTCAGCAGTGTTTCATTAAGCTCTTTAATTTGGACTACAATTCAGAGTCCATACCTTTTGGAACACAAAGCAGATTGTGTGCCTGGTAATTACAAAACTTGAGGATGGTGGATGTCTGAGATGGATGTAATCTAGACATCAATCTTTGGTTCCCAAAGAAAGCCAACATAAAATGTATCATTGACACAGGAAGAGATTTACAGGAGAGTAGAGAATGCATACCCTATTCATGTTGAACACTATTCAAAGTATTACATGATATATTTCCCGAGCACAAACTAGCTTAAACTCAGTACTTTTAAATAAAACTATCTTAAAACATATTTTACAGATAAAACAAATAAAATATCACAACTAAATATTACTGTCTGGACAAGTGAATTCAGAAAATGGCGGCTACACTTGATACAGCTACGATTACGGCGTCCACACGTGGGAACTCACGTACACACACACACACACACACACACACACACACTACAGTACTCTGCAAAACTTAGCTCTAAAGTACCCTGAAATAACAATGTAACAGCATTCTCTAAAAACATCTGACATGTTAGCAGATTCATACCGACATGTTAAAGCTGTTTAAAATCCACAACATACCTGAAAAATGGAGATAAATAATCACGAGAGTGATGTGATGGTTTTTCTGGTATGTGGGTGGAGACCAAAGCAATCGATCTCAAGATCAAGACCACTATGCAGATCACAGTTTAACACTAGAGGTGTGTCTCAGGGCCTTTCTCAATATGCGTACTCATAAAGGCCTTAACTGAGCCAACGCAGAGTGATACAAAGTATCATGTTTTTGGAAACATTGGAACAAATGTCTGTATGTTTTTTAACCATGAGTGACTTTTGAACTGCAATGATTAGTTTTACTATTTCACTGTTTCGAGATTCCCCTATGCCACTTTAAAGACGAGCAGGTGTCTGTCTCTGCGGGAACCTGGGCAAATGTTGTTGGAACACAGACAGTTCTCGTGACAGTGTCGAGGTCCCCCTGGAACTCTGTCACCACTATCCCATAAAAAATACACACAGACATGGCCTGTACAGTTTCAAGATTCCCTAAAACCACCATTTTCCTTGATTTGACCCACACTGGTAGATCTAAAATCCATCTCAATAGATACGGGTCAAATTTGACCCGAAACAGCATCAGTGTACAAAAACTTGTAGCACCTGTACAAAAGTATAACATTTAAAAATATTTTCATTTTTGTGTATTTTGGGTCACTTTAGGAAAAGTCATCAAATTTCAGGCTAAAAGAATGACGTTTAGGGTATTTTTACTGCTGTCAAATTTCAAAACGGGTCATATTTGACCCTAACAGTATATAAGGGAGCAGAAAAGAAGCAGAAAAGAGCAGAAAGGAGACATCAGGAAGCAGAAAAGAGTAGAAAGCAGACATCAAGAAGCAGAAAAGAGCAGAAAGCAGACATCAAGAAGCAGAAAAGAATCAAGAAGTATAAAAGACAGGAAGAAGCTGTTAAAGTAAGAAAGGTAGGTAACGTGTGTCTGTGTGAGAGTTTTTTCCTTTACAGGAGGATCAAGAAAAGAAAAGATGGATATAGAAATTGTAAATCTACAATGGTTTAAGGTAAATATATTTATGTCTATGCATGTGTTAAATATGCATGTGTCCATACATGGTACATCATCTACAAGGGGGGATATCCAGGGGGGCCCTATAACAAAAAAGGGGTTCCCGATGCCCTCTATGGGAAGTTGCCAGCAGGGTACATGGACAGTGAGCTGTTTAGGAAGTGGTTTGTCGGGCACTTCCTGAAGTTTGCCGCACAGGAACGCCTGCTGCTGCTCATCATGGATGGACATCAATCCCACCTGGATCTAGAGCTGGTCCAGGCGGCACAGAGTGAGAGGGTCATTCTCCTGTTCCTGCCGCCACATACGTCTCACATCCTTCAACCTCTGGACGTGAGTCTCTTCGGACCTTTGAAGGCAGATTTCTCTGGTGTTACAGGAGATTTGTCGGCAGTGAGCCACTCCTTCTTGGTTTCTAAGAAGGAGTTTTCAAGGGTCCTAAGAGACTCCTACCAGAGGGTGAAGGATCGGAGACTGGTGGTGGCTGGGTTAAGGAGGTGTAGCCTCTACCCTCTGGACCCAATGGCCATCGACTGGTCACAGGTCATGCCGTACAGGCCATCTGCCCCTCCTCATCCCAATCCTTACATCACCCATCCCCTGGTGACATCAGGCCGGATAACAGTAGACCTGGCTCACCTCCTGGCCGAAATAAACTACAACCGTAACACCGACAGCTCAGGAAATGTCCGACGTCATCGTGGAGGCGGAGGACCGTGCTGCAAGGCGGGAGGCCCAAGCTCTGGCCAGAAAAGACAGACTTTCCATCGCCGGGCCATCATTCTGCTCTTCCCCCTTTTGTGCCTCCCACGGTCCCCGGCTGCCTGCCAGCAGCACAACATCACCACCGAGCTTGCCTGCCGAGGAACACCGCCACCTTCCCCCGTCTCCTGGTCAGCGCATATCTATTTTGCATTTGAAATCACGTATAAATCAGAATGTATTAACTATTGTTACGCATAAACATTATAAGTATGTATTTTAGTGATGTAAGAATAAAATATGATTATTATTTCAGAGCCTTCAACATCGACTGCGGGATGTGGCCTCTATGGGTCCCAAACTCCTTCCTCTCCCTCCCACTGTGAATACTTTAAATAATCTGTAAATATATATATATATATATATTATAACATGATGGTGACATTAGTCATGAAGAAGAGTAAACAAAACATAGTTATGCTTTTTCTGTTATTTATACAGCCTTCAAACCGAGACCAGACCTTCATCATCCAGATCCTCGTCTGCTGGACCCACGACATCCACCGGTAGTGTACTTAATGTAAACTTTCATTGTATGCCAACCCATGAAAATCTGATAATTTTCTTTAATTCAAAGTAAAAAAATATTCTGTTAATAGGTCACACTCCTGAAGAAATGGAGCCGACAGTTTGGGAGTAGTGCAGTAAACCTGACCCTCCCGAGAGCTCGGAGGGATTGGTGTCGTGGGTCCAGTCTGACAGCTGCCACACATGGTATCACACTGTGTGTGGGCTGGGACGAGGAGCTGGATGATGAAGAGGATTATTTGAAATGTTATTTGTGTCCTGACTTTTTATTTCATTTTGTTTTTGTCTCGTTTGTTTTTAAATAAATATTTGCATCATCTTTTCAATCATTTGCACTAGTTATTTGTCTTTTGCTTTAACAATGTGGATTTTCAATCATGAATATTTGTGTTTTAGTTAATAACTCTTACTCTGCACGGTGTTTTATGATAGTAATTGCTGTATACAATATATGTGTACATAATTGTTAGATAGATGACAGAATGGATATATAGAACAAAGCAAAAATACAATTTATCGATCATGTATCATTTTTCAATCGAAGAAAGCAAACATACAATTTATCGGTCAATTTATTATAGAAACATACAGTTAACACACACGCTATCAGTCACTTTATTGGCAGGTCTCATCCTGTCTCCTAAGTTCTTTTTCTTATTTCATAATTTATCAGTATTTCCTGTTTTATTTTGTGTTGCTTACCTCTCCTCTCATTTCGAAGAAGTGTAGAAGAGAAGAGAATTTCTGACTTCTTGTTGCTTTATCTTCTTGAGAAAGGGGGTGCAGTATATGGCGGGAACAGCAAACCAATCCCATCCTAACAACTTTCTTGATTATTTTACCTTATTTTACAGAATTAATACGTGCATAGTTTATTTAATTTTTCCATATTTGAAAGCTGGGCTATCTCATCTGAATGGTACCAAACTATTTAATATAAATCACTTAAAACCTGATCAATTAAATTAATTAAATGATGAATCCAACAGTTACACAACATCGATAGACCTTGTTATCATGACACAGACAGACCTATGTACAGTATATACACACGTGTACCTATATGCATAATAAATGAATGGATAGGATTAAACTCAACATTTCAGCACAGTTCACTGTCCTGGGTGAGAGGCAAGATGGGAAGGGGAGAACGTCCCTCCCCCCTCTGGTGGTGTGTGCTTGCAGGCAGAAGATCAACATCCAGTTTATATGGCAGGAGACTAAAATAATTGTAAACAGACTTGGCTATAATAACTTTTATAAACTTAGACGTTTCAAATTTGGAGATTTAGTAAACTTTAAGCTTGCACAATTAATGAAGGCATTATGAAGGCACCCTATCGGGAGTCGGTAATGTAAGATGACGTTTTGTATGAACAAGATTAGAACAAATGCAAAGAAAAAAGTTAAACGAGTCATATTGTGAATGATTTACAAATAAAGTTTGTTAGTCTGAGGTAGATTAAAAATATATATACAAAATACAAAGACTAACTAAGACTAGGACTAGCAAATCAATTAAGGTACATGTTATTTTGCATCAAGACTCGGTTTCCTTACTTTCCTTTTGCATGGTCCATAACCCATCTTGGATCATCAAGTTCAAAACCATCCATTCTGTCATCATCCATGCATTTATTCACTTCTGCTCTTAACTCAAAACATCTCTTCAGGACATTACCCCGGCTGAACCAGCGCACCTCAGTAAAGTAAAGTACATCACCATATGTTGACTCAATTTCTTCTAAAAAGGCCCTGAACTGACAGTGCTGTAAACTCCTGGACCTGATGTAATTGATACATTTCAGGATAACACACATGACATATTCATATTTCAAGCATTTGCTGCACAATGCCTGTTGGTGTATAATGCAGTGCACAACAACTGCTAGATCTGCATTTTCCTCCTCTAACTTTCTTTGACCAGCGCTACCAGTCCGTTTTTTTTTTGCCCGTCATTGATGGGGCTCCATCTGCGGTGATGCCCACCAGTCTGTTCCATGGTAAACCAGCGCGCTCAATCGTGTCGCACAGCTCCTGAAAAATATCCATGGCTGTGGTGTGACTATGCATTGGACAAAAACTCTTTTTTTCTGTCACTTCGAATTGGTCATTAATACCCCTGATGAAAATGGCTAGCTGGGCATTGTCGGTTTTGCCTGTGCTTTCGTCAAGTGCCACTGAACAAGCTCTTCTTTTCTGGACACAGAATATCAGCGACATGCAACATGCAATCCTTCAGAAACTGTCCTTCGGTGAACGGTTTCCTGCTTTGGACATTAACTCTATCGCCACATAACTTGCCTCAACTGCAGCATCACCATTCTTCTTATGGAAAATTTGACCTTTGCCATTATTTTGCACATTTTTAATAGAATTTTGTTTTAAATACAATTGTATATCAAGGGGTAGTTTAAATTAATATGAAACTAGAAAAAATATGAAATAAAACTTGTTTTGTGGGCCAGATTATATGATATATTTGGCATTATGTAGCGGGCCATAGGGAGGGGAGGGGGAGCCGGAAATGGCAAGGGGGCCGGCAGTTTGAGACCCCTGCTTTAGAGGGATATTCTTTCAAAAAGTCACCGCATTGCTTCCTTTACATTCATGCTCTCACCCTTTATCCCTCAATAAGCAGCCCTTTCCACCCCCTATCACAATGCTATCAGAGCCCAGACCACATCCAGCCAGACACTCACCTTCCCCTGTGCTCTCACTTTATTCCTTCACAAAGACTCAACAATGACCTATGTAGACATATTGTACAGCGAGGTTAGTCCCAGCAATGCTAAGTGGAATTGTGTGTCTGTATGCCTGTTGGGGGAGGGGATGCTTCCAGTACTCCACCAGATCTTCTGTTATGTGATAGAATCTTCACCCCCCTCTCCTTTTCTGCTCACGAATTCTCACCGCTGAAGATGGAGAAGTGTGATAGCATATATGAGAATGTCCTAATGTCTGCCATCTCCATCGTCTGGCTCGCTATTCACAGAGGAGTTTTAGAATGCTGATTCCCTCCGGACACAGCCGTTCATCCTGGGTGAAGGAGATGCATTTTGTCTTTGTGGAATTCGGGGAGGGAGATGAAGTGTTTAAAAAAAAATATATCATGAATCTGTATCTGGTGGGAGTGTACAGTGAGTGAATGTCAGATATTTTAAAGTTTTAAAGTTGGTATACAAACATGTTTTTGAATGTGGTCAACATTGCTTACTTGTAAAATAAGATATTATTTTGCCTTTCAGTGTTGTAAATTCCATATTTTTATCAAATTTCAATATAATAAAGATAAAAATACAGGAATTAGATGGATATACACATTCCAGGTTTTTACTATATTTAATTTTATTTTTGTGTGTGTGAATGCAATGGCCTTCCTAAAAATGTCCTGCAGGTAGAAAACAAGGATCTTGGTCCAAAACATGCTTAAAAACCATTAACATGCAGAGGACAAATGAAAACAGATAAATCATGGAAACCAAGAGAGTACAATAGGTGAGGTTGAGAGTGAGGTGCAGATGCTAGCACATTGAATAGCAAGTTCACATTCATGACTTAAAATAACTTGGATTCAGATTATTCTTGGATTTCGATGATTCTATACTAGAAAACATGACTAAACGTGGTAATAGACAGGGACTTAATCCACCTGCATGCCCAGTGTATGTGAATGGTCATGTGATATTCATTTTCAGGCATGTTAGTATGGACGGAAATCAGTTTTAAAATGGTGATGTAATGCTTGTGTGGATGGAAAGCGTTTTAAAACAAAAATGTATTCGGGTGGATGTAGACTAAGAAGGAAGGGGGCCTACCTCATCCTTAACCGTGGTGGGGCCAGCCCGGTGTTCCCTTGCATCCCCAACCATACACATTTAGGTTAACATTTAAATGCAGAGAGAAGCTAAACCAAGATTTTGTCCAGTTGTGTCATGTACACAACTGCTCTGTCAAGACAGGTACTGATGCAATATCTTATTAGAAAGCTACAGTTCTTGTAATTCGATGTATGCAAACCATTTCAAGATACAATCACAACAGCAGGTACAGTTAACGTCTCTGTCAAACAACCACTCCAAAAATAGCTGATCAAATATCGCCGTGACTCACCGATTATGATTCATAGCATATCCCTCATCATTGATAGTCCTGCAAAAACGGTCTTGCTAGATTGCTAAGGGTCCACACGATCCAATCCAGTAAAAGATTTAGTCCAAAACACATTAGTACGTCCATCAATACCCACGGAGGGCTGTTGCATCGTTTCAAATTAGCCAGCAGATATTGATCATTTTCTATGTATTTTTAGTCATATCGCCCGTTAACATGTAAACATTGCCGGTCTCTGTGTCTCAAAATGGAGGCTGCATTCTGCCGGTTAGATTGACACCTCATTTGACCCAATAGGAGCTTCCATAGCCTGGTCACATTCTGGAACAGCCAACGAGAGTCCGCTTTGAAAGACAATGCCCGCCTCTCTTGCTTTGAGTAAAGCTCGAGCCAATTGCAACATATCTTGTTGAAAGTCAGGTTTCATATAGCCAATGAAATTACGAAGAGAACGCTATGCAGATTCACGCAAAGCAAGCTGGGTAAATGTTTGCGAACTCAAATCTCGCACCGTCAGTGAGGTACTTGTTACTGATCTTGAACACCAAAGTCAGGTTACTGACAATTTTCAAGAATCTGTGAAAGTTGACAATGATTAAATATAGGTAACCATATATCAACATGAATAAGCTGCTGTTTGAAAAATGAACACGTAGTTTATTGTAGGCTGGGCATTTTGCCTGGTGACTATGAGTATCCAAAAGTGCTTTTATGCAGACTTACCCTTAGTAAGATATGTGTAAAATATTAATTTTCTGTTGTATTGTTATCAAATTTGAACTTCTACCAGGTACTATGACTTCATGTTATGGTACCATTGTGTTTTCCAGCTAATAAGTCCCAGCCATAGTTAACTGCAGGCATCTGTTGGCCAAAAAAAAATCCAGGCGGAAATAAAAACCTTCTGTTTCAGTGTGTTGTAGCTTCATTAGCTCAATGCTAGTAGCACTTACAGTGATTCTGACTGTTTGTGAAGAAACTTCAGAGTGTTACCCTTCAATAGAGACTAAAACCATACATGTACTCCCAATGGTTCAATAAGAGCTGTCAGTTTACTTTGGGTACGCCTTGGATAGGCGTTTTAGGCAAATTTTACAGGAGTGATAATTAAGGGATGAGGGTCGTTTTTCATTGTCCATTCCAGTGTCAACACAGTACTTCCTCCTCCCCTCTTTTTTTTCTCTCTGGTGTGTGCCCTCTGCTCATATACGATCCGGGCTGTCTTATTGATGTTTAGTAACCAATCAGTAGTCAGAGATGGGTAGTATTCCTATTACTTGTATTTGAAATACGTATTTCAATTACTTTTGAGTATTTTGTAATTTGTATTTGATAGGGCCGATAAAAATCAAACGTAATTTGTAACAAAATACTTTAGAGTGGAGTAACTTTGTATTTAAAATACTCAAAATACTTTCTCCACGGATCAAAAAACAGTTCACGAGTTCAGTCTTCAGATCTTCCAAGTTCAACGGATTGTCTGTCAAGGTAAATAGTTTATCTGAGTGTGACAGATGTCAACTAGCTTGATATATAATTTATGTCTGGGTCTGGCTACATAGCCTATTGTATAAACATGGTGATGGTTATAATATCAAGCTCGATGCTAACATGCTAATGACGCTAGCATGCTGTCTAGGCTAGTGCATAGCCAGTGTTTAGCAAGTTAACTTGTCAGTCGAGTAGCTAGCTATATAGGAAGAGGGAGATTGGGAGCTTGTATGTTCATGATAACCTTATCAAGAGACGTCTGACCATCTAATCTTGCACTGTATTACAAGTTATGCTGTATCTTCTCAATGTGAATGTCATAATGCTATATCAATTACTGGCAGATAATATAGTTCACAGTTAGCCAGGCTATGACAGTAGATGTCCATTTGTTCAAAAAAACATTAAATATCCAATTTATTAAGCTCGGGCCCCATTTGTAGGCCTCTGCTCGAAAATGGCATACCCATACTAAGGAGACCACAGTTCTGTAACTACAAGGTCTATTTTAATAATTTTTGATGCTATAATCAGATAACACTTGAGATTTATTCAGATGGGTAATATTGTGTATATGTTGCTGGTTAATATAGTGCATGAAGATATTACACAGCTCAAATTGAAAATAATCAGGTTCGCCTGAAAAAAAAAGCACTTTTATTGATATTATGTTTTTGAAATAATGCAGCTGCTGCCTAAAACTCTCCCAAATCATAGCACAACCGATCAGTAGTTGTTGAATAAAGGTTGGCTGGGATAAAGTGAAGAATAAGAGGCTTTAGTACAGAGAGGTCACGCGAGGTCATCATTTTCGAACCAGCTCTTACATTATACTTTCTCATACTATATAACTATATATTTCACTTTTTTTAATCACTCATATTATTCAATACATCCAAATACAGCCGTTAGAAATCATTTTGACAGCAAGGGTCCTCTCAGAGCCTGTTTCTGGCTGTCATCCATAGGATTTTCTCAGTTCCTGTGTGTGTATGGGGCTGTAGCTCAGCCTATCATCGGTCGATTTCAGTCAATGAGCCCGCCTTCGACGCGTCAGTCTCAGGAATGCTGGCATCGAAGCGGGTGTTGATTGACAGAAGTTTCAGCGAGTAAATTTGCAAGAAGTGCTGCGTCTCCCCGAGCGTAAATTTCCGTTCGCCGGAAGTCTGACCACTCGCCCATGGTGGATTGACCCCCCTTCTACAGGAAACAGCACAGCAGTAAACATGATGCAGTTGCCAGCAATGATTCTAGCTTTGAACCGGATAATCTTCGACGTTATTGTTCTCATTTTTCATAAAACGTGACCAAAAACCAACGATTTTTTTTGGCGAAGTGCAGTGCCATGGTACCGTTGTCCACTCACAGCTTTCTACTGGTTCCACGGAGAGAAAAACCGAAGGTATTTATGCATTCGGTGACGAATGCTGATGCTAAAAAAATGCATTGGTTAGCTCGGTAGCCGCTAGCTTCGGGGTGCAAATATTGATTTGCAGTACACATAACGGTGATTTCTGCCCAGGATTTCGTGCATTTATGCCACATTTTCTAGATGCTTATATTAGTAGTCTATAGTTGTGTTTGGAGTGTGTAAAAAGTGACTTATATGATAGGGTTGCCCATACGTTGCTGTTTAATCCGGTAAAACAATTGTACGAATCCACAATATTACCGAAGAATAAGGCAATTTTCCGAACAATATTTTCAGGGGTGCTGAGCCCGAGAGCCCCCGAATTCGGGGGCGTCGTGCTTAAGAGGTTTTAAAAGGCATATAATTAAAGTATTCTTAGTTTTATTATTTCATACATTTTACAGTTGGCCAGGTGGACAACATGTCTCAGCAAGATGATGTTCAAGAAGGACCATCAACAAGCACAGATGTACTAAGTTACACTGACATTCTGTGACTGTTGACTGTATTTTGATACATTTATTTGAGGGGTATTTTGTATTTTGTATCAAAATACATTTTGATGTATCTTTGCCCATCTCCGTCAGTAGTACAGAGGACCACCATGTGTTCTCTTCAGACATGGAAAACTTAAAATTGCTGGCTCATCAAGCTGTTCATGTGATATTCAGTTATTCAGATATAGATTTAATGTATGGTTGATGGCGGAAATAAATGGCTTAAGTTGATAACGGCTTTCAGGGCGATAAGCCACGCCCCCTCTCCGGTGCGTCTGGCGCGAATGGTGCAAATGACCACAAATGGTCCCCTGCGAGTAAATGCGGCGTGAATGATGCGATTACGTCCGGTGTGAACGCACCATTAGGATCTGACATGATCCACATCATGACATCTTGGCCTTTACCACCTCAGGTTAGGAAATATTGAAGACCTTCTACTGTACTAGGAAAGTATCCTAAAATGGGGCATTACCAACTGGTCTCGTAACTGCTCTGCTCAGGCCGTAGAGCCCTACAATGAACCATCAAATGTACACTCACCAGTCTGCAGGACAGATGGTGCAGAACCAAATCTGTTGGTCTCATGTCTCAATAAAAACTTTCATGTAACAGCCACGACAGAAGTTTTACTAGGTCAGACCAGTCTTTTGAGAAAGAGAGAGATGTTCGCTTTCTAAGATCACTGTACTGTAAGATCACATATGTCAGTCTGGAGGTCCTGGGTAATGATGGAGCTGAGGAATCGGAAGGACTCCACAGTGTCGACTGGGGAGTCAGACAGGTCAATGGGGGTGGGTGGGGCTTGGTTATTTTCTAAATCCACCCCCATCTCCGCTGTCTTTAGAGCGTGAAGCTCACAGTTGTCTGCAACCGGTCACCAGATGGTTAATCTCACACCTGTAGGCAGACTCCCCACCAGAGTTGTTTGTTGTCTCAAACTACAGGAGCTTGTTCATGTCTAAATCAAGCCATGAAACAATGTAATGTAAAATAAATAATCCCTATTTCTGCTTAGTACTTGTTGTGGTCCCAGATATCCCGGGAAACTAAACACTGTGTAGCTGTGGGTTACACTTTCTTACCTCCTTACTTTAGAGATTTGAGCTTTGAACTGCTTTGCCACTAGCTCTGTATCCACCTGAAGGTTGGTTCTCCACCTTGGCCTTGAACCTGCCCCTCAGGGTCTGTGTGTGGTGTCTGGATCTTGGTATAGATGGATGGGTGGTCATGCTCTGCCTCTAAACAGCACTCCTCCGCCCTCCCATTCAGTGATTAATGGTCTTTTAGTTGACAAATCACCCCTGAGGCTCAAAGATGGGGGAAAGCGAGACAGACAATTGCTGCTAGACAATCAATGCCACAAGGTTTCTTTCACCCCCTCTGGTCAGAGCTGTGTTTTCTCAGAGACTAGTTGTCTGACTTTAATTCATTTTTATTTGAAATATATGTCTAATTGTACTTGTAAGTGACCAGACTTTACCCTTTGAATTTTTAAAATGAGTAGAAAATGATTTACAGTCGGTCAACATAAAGATGTTATAAATACATGAATTTCAGTATCTGGGGTTTATTTTTATACACAATGGAAATTAGGCAAAAAGGAAGACAAAGAAATGTCACTATAACAATCATCTTACTTGATTGTGACAGAACACCACAGAAATGGAAGAAGAATAAGAGTATGGAGAACTTCAAATATTTTTAAAAGGTAGGCCTCAGGAAAATGTTTTTACATCAATGAAATCTACCCGAATATGGCAAATGTGCGGGTGTCATGATCAGTTCCCCCCCAAATCATTAAAACGGTATTCTACCTCTAGTGTAATTAAACAATGTAGATGGTGTAAGTTTCATGTGTCTCCGAAAATTCTGCTGTCACTTTGTTCAATGGAGGTAAATAAAGTTTCATCTATTCCACTAGGTCAATCTTCATGCCATCTCTAGCCAAATCACTTTGGTAAAATGGTATAATGCAAAACACAAAACTGAGCAATTCGTCATGTGAGAAATAAAATAGAATTTCTCTGAAGCACAGTGTTGGGGATGATACTAAACACTCTTTTACCGATACATTTGACACCATTTGTTTATGGAACACAGCATACATAAAGTGAAACTTGAAATCAAAAAACTTGGGATGTACCCTTTAAAACATTTCATCCATTTGTTTGGTACCTCCAAAACAATTGTGTTTATTTATGTAATTTATGTTCATTTTAGATTCTATCAATTCAATACTATTCCAACAACATTTGCTGAATATATACATTACAATATACATAATATGTACATTGTTTCACTTTATGAACCATAAGAGAATGCCTTAATCATTGTTAATGAAAGCTAGATTCCAGGGCCGTTGAAAAATTACAGCAATATAGAATCATGGAAGATATTTTTTTTAAAAATCAGGAGCTATGCCGACAGACACAAAACATTTTTTAATAATTCATCTGACTGTTCCAAGTATTCCTTTTTTTATGAAATTCTCTTTTGATTCATAAATGACAGTCAATTCTGTTATAAGGTGCATTTTGAATGGGTAGATAATTTTGGCAGAAACAAGGAAAACAAAATCCATATGCACCACTAAACACACACACACACACACACACACACCTAACCCTTACCTTAACCTAAACCTTACCCTAACCTTAGACCAAGTGTTCACCCTAAAATGTATTGATTTACCTTATGGGAATGTTCATTTTGTCCACATAATGAAGGTTATTCCCCATAATGTGACTGTTTGAACAGATTTCTTTCCTCAAAAGACAGGTAAAACACACCCACACACACACAGCATAAAGGTTAAATCCTGGAGGAGATTGCTTCCTCCATTTTAAATAATAAATGCGATCATCCTCTCTTTGAGGGACATTTTTAGGTTGAACAAACAAGGTGAGTTGATTAGTCCGAGACTAACAATACCAATGACGAGCAGGATGTCATTTCGGACACCTTGTCGTTGTGTATAACAAAATGGGGATGGGAAGTGTCATATCACAAGTGTATTGTGTGTATTGCTTAACTCATGGGAAGAAGCGTATATAGCATAACATTTCTTAATTAAGTCATCATTACGCATTTTAAGCTTTTCTGGTGTCACTTTTCCAGTGTTCTCCTGGTTGCCAATCCTGTTTTTGTTTGAGCCATCGACCTCCCACCAGCCCACCATGAGGAGTCTCTCTCACATGTTATACTGCCTCACTTTCTCAGAGTATATCATAGTCACACAGATGCATTTACATTGCAGTCAGTACAGACTACATGGTGTACAAATGCAGGTTTATCTGCGAACATCAAGGATGATACAAACAAATAGGCTGCTGTTAGTGTCCTGTGTGAAAGAACAAATCAATTTAGATTTATTCATCACGTAACTTCCTTACGTAAAATCACATCCGTAGTTATTTTAACATAAGCCACAATCTTCTCCAAAAACATAA
Organism: Anarrhichthys ocellatus; assembly: GCF_004355925.1. Lineage (NCBI taxonomy): Eukaryota > Metazoa > Chordata > Actinopteri > Perciformes > Anarhichadidae > Anarrhichthys > Anarrhichthys ocellatus. Next base: position 114,507 of record NW_022280131.1, read on the forward strand.
CTAAGTATGACAATATTTTCCTAAACCTAAGTATTTTGTTGCCTAAACCTAGCTAAGTTGTTTTCTGCGATAACGGAAGTCGATTTTGAAAAGACTGTGTGCATGTCACGAGCAGAAATTGACAGATGTTGCTTGACTTTGGTAGAAAATTGCACAAAAATGTGAAGTTACTTTTTCGTAGCACATACAAACCGTTGTATGAGGATACGTTGACAAATGAAATGGAAAAAAGCTAAAATAAATGTTATCGAATGCAAAATGACTTACAATCTGTCCTGTCATTCATACAGCAATTGGTGAGAGTGTGATGTGCCTACAGAGGCTCTAGGTTTTATTCTTACAATTTCTTAATCGTGCCAAAATATACATCGGTCTCACAGCGATAAACACCACATGTTGCAATTGAGGAATAGAGCTGAAACAAGTTATTTAATAACCACAGATAAAGTCCCTGCACTCAACATTCTCTTATTAGAAGATGAGAAAAATATATGTTTGGGTGACATCACTTCACACCTGAATGAACTGAATTATTTTTTTCTAAGATGAAGTACTTTATTTTAAGATGCACATTTTTCAAAAGCTTTCCGTTATGTAATTGAATCTTTTATACAGCCCTCATTTCTACTTGAAGCGAGAGAAGAACATTTATTTATTATTAGAGATGGGACGATCACGCTAGTATAAGCAGTCCCAGCCAGTGGCAGCTCTGTGTCCCTTAATAGTTGCTATAATCAAAGTGATGATGTCAGAAAGCCCACCTCACCCGGTATAGCGTCTTTCAGTAACATATTTGCTGGTGAGTGCGCGATGATGCCTTCACAGACTTCATCCCTGCCTCGGCATTTTCCACTCTACACCGCATTTTGGCCGCCGCTGCTGTTATTACGGATGCGAGATCCATCTCAAGAGGCGGGGGCAATAGGCGTGCTGCCCAATCTGGGCCATCATCTCTGCTTGGCTCCTGAGAGGGATAGGCTGAGGAGGGCTGGAATGTCTGTAAAGGTTGCGCAGACCATCCAGGTGGCCAGAACGGGATCCACCATTGCAGGGCAGTTAAGTGGTCCATGTTCCAATGCTGCTGCGAGGAAAGTAGGCTAAATCCCTTGTCCTCTGCAGTTGGGTCCATTCTCTGTGTTTGGTGGGTAGAGGGCTGTCTTATGCCATTGTATAAGTGTATGCAGCAGCCATTTCTTCCTCATATGAGGGTTTTGGCAATAGACCAGTCGTTGGTCACCCTCTTGTGAAGCAGTTCTTGCAGGTCAGGAGACAGCTCCCGGTGATGCACGCCACCTTCCCATAGTGGGAACTGCCATTGGTGGGCGGAGCGTCGCTGAAGGGTGCCTTTAAAGTTCTGGAGCACTCCTTGCTGAATACGTTGCCGTTTAAGACAGCTTTGCCGCTTGCACCGACTGTCTGCAGAGAGAATCGTTTGTGCCAGCCTGCCCTCCATCCTAGACTTGTACACCTCCAGAGTCAGGAAACTGGCAGGCAAGATCACTGCAGACCCTTCACACCCTGGACACAAGCTGTTCCAACTCCTCCCCTCTGGTAGGCGCTACAGGGCTCTGTACGCCAAAACCACCAGACACAGGAACAGCTTCTTTCCACTGGCTGTCACTCTGATGAACAATTAATCAGAAAAACTGCACCTCTATTTGCACTATTACCACCATTTGCTCTAATATCCCAAATCCATTGTCATTGTGTTTATGTTCATATATATTCATACTGTAGTAGTTAAATGTTTATGCTTAGGTTCTCTGTTCTACTTTGTCATCTTTAATGTCCTTGTTTTTATATTTTTCTTGTTTATTTGTATATTGCATGTATGTACGTTGAGAGCAGTGTGTAAACCAGAGTGAAATTGGCCATGTATAAAGCTGATTCTGAACTAACCCCCCAGTTGCTTGCTGCTTCGTGGTGATGACATTGGGGCTACGACATGTCCCTGTGCTCCTTGATAAATGTGCTGTACAGGGTGTCCAACGGTGGATAGCTGGTCTGCAGCAACGAAACTTTAGGCAGTCAGGGTCAGTGTGGTTGGGTCGAATTTTTTTTTCGGGTGAAGCCTGTGTGTGCAAAGCCCTCTTCCAAGGGACCCTTCTGCTCTTAACCCGTTCGTGCGAGAGTGTAGGATGTAGAGTAGCGACACGTGCTGCTTTATATTCTGTGGGATCCGCACGTATTGGGGTAGGCACGTCCTGATTGGCCAGCTACTCTTATGCAAATTTTCAATGGACGAATACCTGCTTGTGATTGGAAGAGAGTATTACCTATAGAATCCAGTGCAAAGCTCCGCCTGTGCTTATAGAGCTGGGGTTATAATATTGAATATATATCAGCTCCTAGCTTTCCCTTCAGTTCAACTGCTGTGAGATGACAGATAAGCCACCTCGCAGTCTCGTCTTGAAAGGATTACACAGCGACATGAACAAGGTGGGCATTATTAGGACAGATTTGTCGCTCACCTGATAAGCTTATGTGAACAGCTTTATTTTTCCCCAACTCCTTTTGTGATGACTTGTAATAAATACATTAGATTAAAATCCATGTCAAATAAATGATTTACAGAAGAATGGACAACCTGCATTTCTCTGGCGACAATTTCAGGCGATACTCTTTCAACAGGTTGAGCTTCTGCAGCAACCTCGTGCTATTCAGGCCCTCAGGTCCATGTAGAGTTCTAAATAGACTGACAGTTAATTATGAGCTATATAATATTCAGATGTGTTCAGTTTCTCTCTTTCCAGACATTTACTGTAGAGGCAAAAGTTTCCTATTTTTACAAAAGTGTAAAAATGGTAAAAGGGACTAATGCTTACCAAAAATTCACACACTTGAATATAGTGTGTAATACAACACAAGTGTTATAGTTTTTTTTTATATACTTGACAGAAATACACCAACACTTTTCACTCACTTTATACTCCATTCTCATGTCTCTCAAACTATTTTTAAATACAAAAATACTTTGATACAACATACGAAACCATTTCAAGTCCATCAAATGACAATTTCAAAATACTATTTCATATTTCAAATATACGTTCTTTAAATACATATATCAGAAGTACTGACCATTCCATGACAACTGGAAATGAATCCCAAACTGCTTGTCAACTAAAGACTAATGATCTGAAATGCAGAGACTTGGTAAATTGAAATGGTTTTTTTTCTATAACATCCAATTGTGAGTTTTATACACAAAGAAAAAAAGACAGCAGCACATCTACGCAGTATCTTTGAGTATGCAATGGATGCATGCGATTCCTGAATAAATGTCATTGTGCTGGGATTTGAGGAGCCAAGGTGAGTGATGCAAGGAGAGGGAGGGGACATAATGGATGACGTGGCACTCAAGCCCAATTCCCCCCTCTTAAGAAAAGTATTCTGCCTCACCACTGCTCTGCCTTGTAGAGAGGGAGTGAGAAAAGAAAGATGAGGCTAGAATAAAGGAGAAAACATTTGTAGGATATATATTCTGTAGCAGTTAGTCTGTCTTTGTAATGATAGAAGTTGCACATTTAAATCAGAAATCCACAGTTCCTTGTGGCTTACTCGCTCTTATTTTTCCCTTTCCCTCTTTTGTGTCTTGTGTCTCTTCCACCCATTTGCAACCCTTTTCTCTCTTTCCTTTCTTTCATATCTTCTCTCCATCTGCACATTCTGATCTCTGTGCTACAATAAATGTCACACTGCATCAGACCCTGACCGGCGGCCAATTCCGAAGCCAGACGACTCAGACATGGCTTGAAAGAGGCAATCCATCCTACCTAAACCCTCACTGTTTTTATCATGATCTCCCTATCCACTCCATTCCCTCGTTCTTTTTTCTATTCAACGTTACCTACTTATATTTTTTTTTATCTCTTGGCTCTCTCTTACACTAGCAAATTATCACATAATTCTTTCATTTTTGCCTGTGTAAGTATCACTATTTCATTGCTTGCATTAAAAGCAGTGGGTTCCCTTCCAAGCAGTTTTGTCTGGGGGGGTTTATTCTTGGCAGGAGGTTGGGGTATATGCAATATTTCTAGCATGTGTGAGGGACTTAATGAATGAATCACAAGGAAAGGTGGGAGAGATACTCCTGGAGCTTTGGGATGATAGTTACCGATGGAACAAAGATGTCTTTGGCTTTGAAATCGGCTCTCATATATCACCATCTATTATTATGCTGGTTGATATTTTGCTCTGCTGGCTGCGAAAAGAGCAACTACAACAAGACTTTGGGCCTTATTTTAACGATCTATAGCGAATTAGTGTGGAGTGCATGGCGCAAGTGCATTAAGGGGGGGGTCCAACTCCACTTTTGCTAGTTAAATGGAGTATAATCTGGGCGCAATTTGAGGGGCATTGGGCAAAGGGGTTGTATTTAGTTTCTTAATTATACAAAAGTGTTTTGGGCGTAACATTAATTAATTAACTAATCAGACTCATCAAAAGCCAGATGCGCCTGCACCTGGCGCACTGCTAACTAGCAAAATGAAGCAGATCAAATATGTTGTGAATATTACATCTATCTTTTTCAATAAACAGTCTGTAGTTAAGTCAAACAATCCTACACAGCCACTACTGGAATCCAATTCTAGAAACAGCTAAATACTAATCATATTAGTGTAGTCTAGTCTTTATCTGTAACTGTGCAGGAATACCGGCTTTAATCCCAATTAAGTGACGAAAAAGCTGTGCAGCGTACAAATGTAGCCTTAGAATTTGAATACCAACGTCATGATTGAAGCTTCCAAGCATGCAATTTGGTTTAGCCCTAGAATTGTCTTATATTGAGTTCCATATTCTATTTCCTGATTAGGAGGGTACTCTGTTTAATATTTGTCGCGTCCATTGAAGGGGGGGGGGGGGGGGATGAATTAATGTTATGGAATATTGAAAAGGGAGAAAAGGGTTAGGTATGTGGTCATTGTCTGGTGGACACGCTGCATCTGCCATTTCCCAATCCTCTGTCCCATCATTAACTCCATTTCACTGCATATGAGTAATGCACTGAAAAGTGTTGCTGTGTGTACCAAGCAGAGTGTACATGCATCGTGAACTCGCTTATGTAGGCTAGGCGCATCTTGCCATCTAAATAATGCCTTTTAAAGCAGCAAAATACTTGTCTTGACTTTAGACTAAGTTTTTGTTGGTCAATGGCACAATCCCTTTCTGCTGCCTCAAGAAAACAATGCACCAACAAGGGGCCTGACCAAGCCTAATTGTAAGACCAATACACCCATGAGCACCACATAGGTGCAAGTATATTTTGTACTTCCACAACCTGGGGGCTGGGCAAAAACAAATGACAAGTGTATAGGTCTGAAGCTATCAATGACAGTTGTACTGTACCTATGCTGTGTGCAGCTTAGAGCTGGCAGTGAGATAGGGCCCAAAATGTCTAAAGTTTGTGCCCCTTTAAAACTGCAATGTTTATTAGATGCAATATAAAAAGATGGACAAAATGAAAAAATGGCAAATGGAGTTTTAGCAGGTGCCTTAAATTATTTGCCATGGAAGACCAACACTTTCTGTAGATTATTGCAAGTGTTGATCAATGGACTGCTGGACAAAAAACTGGACACTCACTCCTCCATAGCACATGGTTTGATATATCACGCACCATTATTCTTAGATTTTAAGTTGTTGGACTATTGGATGGTTTGTGATGAGTGCCAACTGTTCGTGACTTGAAGGATGTTTTGACAAGGTATTCCCAACATCCATTTTATCCCTTGGCACAGAGTGCGCCTCCCTCTCTCTGTTCCACCTTTTGGAATAATGTTGTACATGTGTCGGAGGGTCTTTACCGTTGATGTTGTAAGTGGTGGTTAGAGCTTAGCAAGATATCAGTCTTAGTAAGTGCGTTTCCTGTTCACTGGCATTTGTGCTCCCATCAGCCTTCACAAACACGTGATTGGGTGTCCAAAAAAAGGCAGTTGACCCCCTCTTGCTTGCTAATAAACCTGGTGTATGTGTTGATATTGCTGATCTGTTGGTTGACAAGTTCAATACCACAGTCACGTGATGACACTTGAGAAAGCTCTAGTCACTGATGCAGTTGAAAGCTATTAAGTGGACCTTGAGTTAAAATTATCCTTTACACACTATTTTTTATGTTCCTAATGAATAATCTGTACATAAAACTGACCTGGCTATTTGAGTTTTGTCTGATTTCCAAGCAAGTTACTGGTCACCTTATGCATGGCTTGTTCAACCGATGGCTGTACCGATGTGAGGGTTCCGGGACAGATGATGTCGTATGTGTACAGATTGTAAAGCCTTCCGAGGCAAATTTAGGATTTTGGGCTACACAATAAATTGAGTTGAATTAAAGAGCACTGTATATTATGCATTACGTCAATAATGACCATACCTGATCATGGCCAATGGGAGAACACACAGTGGATATGCATTTTTTTAATGCAGATGTCTAGTCAACAAACATACTATATTAGATGTTGGCAGTCTAAATAGACATCTGTGTCAATACAATATTCACCTATTGAAATGATTTATCATCTACAGGTAACAGCAAGATTATTCAACAATATGCGGTATTCACACAAGTGAATCTGTGCACTTTTCCGTTAAATCCCAATAAAAGGCTACATTTTCAATCCAAACCCATTCGTTTTCCATTGCTGTCAAACCTGCAAAGATCATAGAGCCTAACAAACTAACATCACTCATTCAACCAGCAATTAACATGAGGTAACAGAGCGAGTTGCCATCAGGAGGGTGTTTTTTCATTTATGCTTACAAATTAAAGCTCAACAAGATTCCAGTCAGTGTGACCTTGGAGTGAAGCTCATCCAGCTATACAATTGACAATTACTGTTTAATCGCCATTCAGTCCAATGCTTGCAAGCTGTAATACACAGTAAATTAGTCTCAACAAGGCAGAGAAGAAAAACAACGATCTTTATACAGACCAACAGGTATTATTTGAGTTACAATACAATAGAGCAGCTACTTTTACATCCAGGTTGTTTAGTAAAAAAAAACGAAAAAAAAAACCATAATAAATCAAATGCGGTAAAGAGGTGGACCTTACTGGTGTCACGGGTGGTGGAGGACTCAAATGCAGGCCAGACAGAGTAGCGTGAAGCAGGTATTTAATGAAGAATTAAATCAACACAGGAAACTTACAGGACACAGCAAGGGATCCACGAATAAGACGGGAGACGAGGGGGAAAATCCAGCAGAATGAGGCAGGTTAGGCAGCCAGGAAACCCGGGAACAAGACGAGCCAAACGGGCAGGTTGAAAATGAAAATGATCTGGCAGTGAGTCCGTGTGTGTGACTGGGGTTTAAATAGTGAATGCAGCAGAGTGAGCAGGTGAGCCTAATGAGCTGACGAGGTGGGTGTGACTGGCAGGTGTGCTGAATAAACTGATTAGGCGAGAGATGGAAAAAACAGGATAATGGAAGCAGAGCTCTGACAACTGGAATCTATTTTTGATTGAATTCCTGTATTTTCACTTTAGATTGAGATATTTATTTTATTTTTAACCTAATTTTGGGAGTAGTGCAAGTGGCAATAATAATTTTAATTTATTTCTAAGCTGATTCCATGTTCTTTGTGAATTCTGCAGGCTCTTAACATGTCAATGGGGTCTCCGTGGTCTCCGGGTTCCTCCCACTGTACTGTAGGCACGGCAGGCTGCTGACTGGAAAAAGACCATTACAAGGAATGATACCGTTTTTTTGAAGCTGAGGAAATATATAAATAAATGCTTGATATAAATAAGTAAAGTGGCTGACACGTATAAAATGTGGTCCCATTTGCCAGTGATCAATAATCAGCTTAAAAGTTAAGATTTAAAGCAGCATAATGGTGTTGATCTCAATTTTTTTAATATCACCCAGGTTCCTGCTACCTAAACTTCGAGCAAATTATCCAGTCTGAAAGATAATCCAGTTGCATGTTTTTTTAATACTCCCTCAATGTAACCCCACATTAATCTCAGGCCAAAAGCATTCAAATCACCATCCAGGCCTCAGATTAGATCCGACCCAACTTCCATCAGTCACTGGAAGCTGAGACACCTCCCTGCATGGCTCATCATCACACGTGTTTCAGAAATAAGGGATGGCTCCCTCAATCAGAGACAATAACTGTTCTACACTGGCTTAGACAGCAGGTTGTAAAATTACTGTTACAGTAACTGAATTTTAAAGGTGAATGAGTTATTCTTTTTTTTTTACAAAAACAATCAGACATTGCAATTTGAATGGGAAATACATTTACATTTAATTTAAAAAGTCAGTAACAAATCCCCTGCTATGATGTGATGATATGATATCAACCGTCAACACAGTAATACATTTTATAGTAAACATAGGTCTTGACCAATATGAAATGGGGGTGGATGATGGCATCTTTTATTGAAGAACCATTTAAAACCATACAACCCAATTGGGTGTCCCTTTTCTGTCAGCTCAGTCTACTTGCTCTTCCTTTTCTCCAACTGTCAACCCATTGACAGGGGCTGGACATGTTGGATGAGCACAGAATCCAGCTGTGACAACCATTTATGTGTGATTAATGATCAAGCCATAGCCCGGTGTGGGTGACTAGAGGTCAAAGTGACATCAAAAAATGTGTAAATCATGGCACTTTGTCCTTGACCATAAGTCATCTATTTTCTGATGGAGATCCAGGGATTCTGATTGCCCACCTAGTCATATTGACATTAGATATGTTTTCCAAAAAGATTATTTTATGAAGTAACAACAGCTTATACAAAGCATAAATCATGGCTAGAATTTGTGCTTTATGATTCTTTACGTGATGCAATTTGTTTCTACTGTATCATACTCCTCTTATGATTATTTATTTGTTATCACTTCTTGCCTCTTTGTTTTGGTCGTTATTAGTGTCCAGCAGCAGCAGGCAGATATTTAAAGCAAACAAGCTCGGATAAACCCACAGTACACCAGCTACTCAGCGTCCTGAAAAGAAACTCAAAGTTAAGTCTGCTATTACTTTTCAACAGCTGGCAGAGAAAACAAAGAGCTAAAAGCAGAGTGAATGTTAAACTTGTATTATTATGATTTCTTATCCTCCATGGCAAATGAGCCAAATGAAGCTCGAGCATAAGTTCAGACAGGAAGACTATACTCTTGCATGCCTAAGCCCGTAGTTTATCTCTCATACATCTGCCATCACTCCTCATGCAGGCACACTCATTATGTCCTTGGTGTTATTGTTTGGGGCTGTCAATCATATCAGCTGTCTAGATCAGCTGGTCTCTCTAGCCAATAGCACAACGACACAAGGACATCGTTAGCCTATCATCTGGCTGCTGTCTCTCTACCTTCAGTATGTTCAAGCTGCTGTTATGCAACCCTCCACCTCCCCATCTCCGCCCAACCTTCGCAGATTCATCAGCTTCATCAACTCATCATTCCATCAACCTCATCAGCCACCATCACCACCAGTGTCTGGACTCCACGGGGGGGATTTATATTGTTGCCGCTCAGGACAATCACAACTCGATCACAAATCTCCTCGTTGAGTTCAAGCGCCAAAGAATTTCTGTGTAACTCATTAACGCAGCATCTGTCTTAATAAATGTTAACTACTAATCATTCACTTGTCTCTCCTGATTGAACTACATTTACTAGTAAAAACTATGGGATGTAGTTAAAAAGGCTGCAAAAAGAATAAGTAAGTGGACCAGAATGGGATTAATAATAAAAACACAAACAATTGTTAGATCACAAACCATCCAACGCAAAAGCTGAATCAGAAATCAGAAATGGCTTTATTGCCAAGAAGGTTTTTACATACAAGGAATTTGCCACTGTGGTTGGTCCATAACAATAAACATAGTAGACTTTACGTTAATGGAACGTGTGGTGTCTATTGGGCGGGATGGGAATCCGTGTCAGTGGGGGTCCCGGGCAGTGTGCAAAATACTCAGTGGCAATTGGGGGTTGCCTCCCTCCATGCCCCACCCCTCACTGAGCGCTCCCCCCAACTAACCACACAGCTGATCGAAGGTTTAACCAGACTGTTAGCATCGCTGCTCAACACGTTCTATATTGTACATGCTATACCCTCCAACGGGTTTTACCATTGGATAACCCTACCAACGCTGTGCCTCGGCAAACCCTGCACTTTGCACTCACTGCCCAATCAAGAGGTAGCAACCACCCACTATAGAACACAAGCGCATCGCTCATCCCCCTTGAATACAGACACAGCACTTAGCAAATCATTTGTAACCTCCGATGTCACTGAGTTGTCCCTAACTGCTAGCCCACCGTTAAGGCAGCAACACTAGCTAACACTCTCATGTGGCTCAGTGAAGAGCAAAGTGGAGGTCTTCCTTCAATCAGAGGATCGGCGGTTCGATCCATTTACCATGGTAGTCCATTTACCATTTAATCCATCCCAATATTAGGAACTACTGCTATACATGGCCTGGGTAGCAGTTTTGGGCCAGTGCCTTTCTCATGGCACTTGTGCGGTGCTCAGGAGGCAAACTGTTACGCTCCATACTTGGAGATGTTACAACAGCCAGTGAGTGTTAGCTAGTGATGCTGCCTGAGCTGACTGAGCAGTCGCCCACAAATGCAGAGACTTAATTTAACTGTGTGCTGTGTACATGTGTGACAATAAAAAGTTGATTTAATTTTGATGTGATTTGACTTGCTAGCATTTGCTAAATACACAACCATGGTGAAGGTGGTTGGCCTGAAATGTTTATTTCATCCATCTTATTTTTCTGCGACCGAACATCAGACAGCCAGCAGTAGACTGGGTAGTGGAGTAGCCTCAGTTCCAGCTGGGTTAACTTAGCTTCCATCTCGGCTCTCCTCCCTCTCCTCTCTGGAGCGGTTTGCTGACTTTTGGTCCAGCAGGTCTGGCTGGTTGGTCGGCCGTGGGTGGTGAATCCCTATGGTTTCTTTTCCAATGTTGAAGAATGTATTCTGTCATATGCCATTGTGCTCCAGTAATAAACAAAAAACTAAATTAAAACAAAAACAAAAAATGTAGCGATATTCATGGGAGCTTTTTCATCCATGCTTGAAAGTTAAACACATGCGCACACACACACACACACACACACACACACACACACACACACACACACACACACACTAAGGCATTGAGCCAAATAACTCCAGCAGGCTTCAACTCCTGAAATGATTACAGGAGATTGCATTGGTAAAGGAATGGTTGAGTACAGCACAAATAACTAGAAAAATTCACTGAGTAGAGTGCAGATGTCCGCCAGGTGTGTCTGCAACGACCACTGCTGTATAGTGTGTTTGAATGAATACAGCCAGTGCTGTAAAGAGTAGTCAAACAGACTTCATTTAAACTCCAAAATAAGACACAGACACAGATTCACAGGCTCGCACGGACATACACAATCAAACACATAACCTCAGGGATTGTTCGGCTAAGCAGTTTACTTTGGAAAGTGCATTATGGATGAATGTGTGAAAGCATTCAAATTTCAATGCAGTGAAGTTGTCTCTCTACATTTAGCATATTAATATTCAGCACATCTCAAGCACACACAAGTAGACACACACTTGCAGAGACCACATATGCACGCACACACACACACGCACACACACACACACTGTCTGGTTATTATGTTTCAGTCACCATCTCCCTCCACTCATTCCCACACCATCTGAACATTGTTGTTCAAAGCCCCGCCTCAAATCCAGCCCTCTTTCATGTGAAGGGGAATTACAATAATTTGTCTTTGTAATCTGCTGGGTGGCATATGGGGGAGCAGGGGGTATGAGGAGGCAATCAAACAGGAGGAGGGACTTTGGAAAGAGAACAAGTCAAGGATTTTGATTCATTGCTTTGTCCCTACAACAGAGATTAATATTTGAATGTAATTATGCCTTCCCTGGCTATTACTGACCATACTAAATTAAATCATCTGAGTTATTGAGGAAAACACAGGTAATTCATTAAAGCTTCAACAGAACTGGAGGAGGTGGTATCACTTACTGGCCAAATGAAAGAATGATTGGATATGTTGAGCGGGTGAGGATAAGGAGGTACTGAGCATCCTAATGAGGACAAATGTCATCATCTTGAGCAGGTGCTTTTCCTGTGATTCATTTGGCCAGTCTGTTATCATTTGGCTGATATCAAATGAGGCATAAAATAATGGCAAAGTGGAAGATTGTTTTGTGTGATTGAATTGGGTTTCACACAATCACTTCAATCACTTTCCAAAGCTCAAAACAAATAAAAATGATGAGAAAGTGAAAATGTTTCAATTGATCATTCTCAGAAATCTTTTAGATTCCTGGAGCAATTGCAATTGTTGAAACCATATGCACAAAGCTATTCAGTTTTGCCACAAAGATATGTTTTAACAGTTACACTGCTTTTGATTAACTTGACTTTAAGAATAAGATAACCTGCTTAGATTGACCATAGACCTTGCAAGCTCCACATATTATTAAAGTATTTGTTCGTACACGACGTACATGGTAGTTGGGGTTTGTTCTTAAACCCATGCCCTTGGAGATGATTTTAAGTACCTTATTGATTATGTTAATATTAGACAGCACATGTGCAGACTTTTCAGCTGCCATCAAATCATCACCATCCAGGTGTCCTAGTCATTATCAATATGAGCAATAAACTCTACCAGTAGGCCTTTGGAATCAGTAGATAAAGCCCTTCTTCTTTAGGCAACTATGGCTGAGCGGTAGAGGGGGTCGTCGGTCAATCAGAGGATCGTCTCAATCCCCTGCTCTGCTAGTCCATGTCGATGTGTCCTTGTGCACAACACTTAACCCCAAATTGCTCCCGTAGGCTGTGCCTGCGGTCAATGAATGGGTATGAATGACTAGTTAGTCCGGATGGGCTTCCTTTTTCCAAGAAGAGCAAATACTCCAAAATGCAGCTAGGAGTATACACACAAACAACTGTCAGAGCATTCTTCTTGGCAACAACTTAATGTGATAATGGTGTTAAAGTTACAATTTCATGACACTGAAAAGGGCCATTGTTCTCTGTCTCAGCTGAATGAGAATGTACTGCTGCAGATGTCAAAATAAAAGTCTTCATGGGGTCTGCATCTTTGCATAACCACTAAAGAAGCCATAATCACAAATGGTTACACCGGATTCATCCATGTGAGCATTTGAAATATCTCTTGAGTACAAAGGGACAAAATTAATTAACTGAAATGCTGGTTAAGCAACAACAATTATCTATTTTTCCAACCAGTTCAATTCCTGTATTTGATGATGATGCTCTTCTGTACAAATCATTTATCACAGCTTTTGATCAAGGAATAGAGTAAAGTAATGTGGACAATGTGCAAAATAAATTGTTCTATTTACAGCAACACACAAAAGGACGACCCAGACCAGATCTCGGTTCTGGTGAGTATCAGATCGATATCAGATGTTACTGACTAGATCTCTAACCTGTGTGGCTCTGCACCATGGAAACTCAATAAATAGGCACTGTAGTTAGACAGCTCCCAATAGCCAGTGCAGGATGACCAGTTGTAGCTCCTACTAGCCATCCCCCGGCAGCTCGCAAGAAGCCAGCAAGGCTAGGTGACTGTCCAAAGGAAGCATAATCCTAAACAGGAACCTACGGTTCCCCACCAACTACTTCACTTTTGAAAGCGGTTCTCCCCACTCAGCGACACACCCACTGAGAAACCAGCTCTACTTATCAGCAGCTCTATTCTGTGAATCGTGAAGTTAGTAAAACCAGGGGCCATAGTCACATGCATTCTCTGGTCCAAAGCAGGCGACTATTTAAAACTGCTGGCTAGAGATAATTGTAAATACAGTTAGATTGTTATTCACGTCAGCAGTTATGACAACCGATTACGCCTATCGGAGCACACTAAGGGTAATGATAAGTAATTGTGTACATATGCAAATACATTGTCGAAATTCATAGTTTTCTTTGCCCCTCTGGCAAATTATGTCATCATCCAGTAGCTGGCTGTCGCCATAAAGCAAATTATGTGGGCTTCGAAGATGATTAGCATTCTTTCTGATGAGAAGAGACGGCATTCATCCCACTTTGGATGGAGCCGATTTCATATCTATAAATCTAACCAATTATTAGTGGACTTAATCCATGACAACTCAGAGTTCAATTCAATTCAATTTATTGTGTACAGCCCAAAATCACAAATCACAAATTTGCCTCAGAGGGCTTTACAATCTGTATATATACACAACATCCTTTGTCCCAGGACCCTCACATCGCTACACCCAAAAAATACCTTTAACGGGGAGAAACCTTAGGGAGAGCAACAGAGGAGGGATCCCTCTATCAGGATGTACAGAAGTGTGATAGATGTCATGTGTACAGAACGAACAACATAACAGAGTGACAACACATTTAATGCATATGACAGAAATTATTCATATATTGACAGTAGTACGCAAAATAATGATGGAAAAATTACAAATAATAATAATAGCAGCAGTAGATATAGTAGAATATTAATACTAATAAAAGCATTAATGGTATGGGTAATAGTAATAGAAATGTGACTTATTATAAACATAATAATAATAATAGTCGCAGTGGATGTCAGATAGGGCCATGGCAGGAGGCATAACCACGGTCCAGATATAACCACGATCCATGAAAACCTGTGAGGCGGGAAAGCACAAAGACTCCGGGGAAGAAACAGTTAGTAATGTGCATTAATGAAATATGAATTCATACAGAAGGAGAGAGAGAAGAGGAGAGAGGAGCTCAGTGTATCCTTGCAAGTCCCCCGGCAGTCTAGGCCTATAGCAGCATATCTAGGGACTGGTCTAAGGCAAACCTGAGCCAGCCCTAACTATAAACCTGAACCAGCCCCAACTATAAACCTGAACCAGCCCCAAGTATAAACCTGAACCAGCCCCAACTACAAACCTGAACCAGCCCCAACTACGGACCTGAACCAGCCCTAACTACGGACCTGAGCCAGCCCTAACTATAATCCTGAGCCAGCCCCAACTATAAACCTGAGCCAACCCCAACTATAAACCTGAACCAGCCCCAACTATAAACCTGAACCAACCCCAACTACAAACCTGAACCAGCCCCAACTACAAACCTGAACCAGCCCCAACTACAAACCTGAACCAGCCCCAACTACGGACCTGAACCAGCCCTAACTACGGACCTGAGCCAGCCCTAACTATAAGCGTTATCAAAGCGGAAAGTCTTAAGCCTACTCTTAAATGTGGTGAGTCTGTCTGCCCCCCCCCCTGCTCTAGTAGGATAATATGGTACTATAACCTCTACAAGATATGATGGTGCCAGTGCAGCTAATACAGGAGTAATATGATCTCTTTTCTTAGTGTCGCAGGACATAATGAGGACTCAAATGCAGACAGTCAGGTGAAGAGAAAAAGGGTTTAATGACAAACCAAAAACACACAGGGAATCCAAGGACAAGAAACGAGGGGGAAAATCCAGCTAGACAAGGCAGAACAGGCAGGCTGAAAAACCAGGAACAGGACGAGCAAAAACGGGCGGGTAGGTAGAAAACAAACACAGTGAACTGGGAGTGAGTGAGTGAAAGACAGGGGTTTAAATAGTGACTAGAACAGGTGAGGAGAGTTGTGTGACTGGCAGGTGCACTGAATGAACTGATTAGGGACAAGTGAAGGAAGTGAGGAGCTACAGAAAACCACACACACAAAACACCCAAGGCAAAGCAATGTTAGGTAGGTGAAAAATGGCAGTCCTCGAAATTTGTTTTATATGGGAGTTAAAGGACATATCCTGATCAAAGATAACTCAGAGATTCCTTACGGTGCTGCTGGATGCCAGCGCAATGCCATCTAGAGAAACTATATCATTAGATAATTGATTTTGAAGATGTACTGGGCCTAGTAGAATAACTTCAGTTTTGTCTGAATTTAACATCAAGAACTTGCTGGTCATACAGGTTTTTATGTCCTTAAGGCATATGTGAAGTTTAGCGAACAGGTTGATTTTGTATGGCTTGATCGTTATTTTAATTGGTGTCATTTTAGTGCCTGGCTCTTCAATATTATTGTTTATCGTCGTCCAGTATTTGCACTCTACAGAGGGAAAAAGATTGAATCAATTTCCATTACTTGAACTATTACTCTTTGAGTGCTACCTAATGTAATTCTGGCCCCTGAACAATAAACTCCCTGTGGTTCTATGACAGTGACGGTTTTGGTATGAGATCTTGAGAAGGGGACTCTTGAGAAGGGTTAACCGAGATCTTGTTGATGGACAAGCAGGATGTCTCTTTACCTTTTATATGTTTCAGGGGAGCGTCGACAGTATTGTCTCTGGGGTCCAGCAGTATCAAACTGCTTATCTGAAAACCTTGAGGGACACAATGAAGAGGATCTTTGAAAACAATATGGTGCAGCTCAAAGAGGAGGCAGTGGTGCCTTTGGACAACTTTTAGCATCCTTCCTTCATGATGGCCAAGCAGGACAGCACCATCCAGAAGCTTTTTAACACAGTCAAACTAGGAATGATAGGGATTTATTAAAAAGGGTTATCAGAGGAAGGAGACTCAAGGGTTTGTTCTTCAAAACATGCCTTTTCTGTAGAACAGCATAGAGAAAAATGTATATGTTTCTTTTGGACTCAATTGAGAAACAACAAACCCTGGTTCACAGCTAAACTCAGATAGCTACGGTTGCAAAAGGAACAGGTGTTTAGGAGTGGGGACAGGGACATGTTTGAAGAGTCAAAAATCACCAAGGCGGTGAGAGACGCTGAACAACAATACTCTGAGAAACTTCAATAACAGCACTCAGCAAGTGACTCTGCTTCTGTATGGAGGAGTCTCAGACAGATAACCAACTACAAGCTTGAAGCCCCTCCACTCCATGAATGAACTCCGCCTGGCAAACAACCTGAACAAGTTTTACTGTAGCTTTGAAAGACAATGTTGACTCCCTCTATTCTGGAGAGGGTCGTTATCAGGCTGTTTAAAATACAGCATGTTAATGTCCTCTCCAGAATAAAGAGAAGGTCGTCAACAGGCTGTAGGAAAGACAGCATGGTAATGTCCTCTCCAGAATAAAGAGAAGGTCGTCAACAGGCTGTTTAAAAGACAGCATGTCATGCCAAGTCCACACTACTCTGTTTACGTTTGGAAACACATATGTTTTGCTACGTTTACACTGAGCGTCCACACTACGCCGGAGTTTTAGAGCACCGTAAGCGAAGGAGTTTGAAAACACTCCCAAGGTTGGAGGAGTTTGAAAACTCCGGGGTTGCGTTTTCGTGTGGACGGACGGAAACGGATGTGTTTAGAAAAGATGACGCCCACACCCGTGTTCGCTACTTGATTGGTCCTCAGCTGCCATGAGGTCTCCTTCCCTGATTCGTCACACTCGCTATCACGTGACCCCTACCCGGAAGAAAACAAACAGCCAGGGCTACCAGTGATTCATTTCAACATGGATAACGAATGGCAAGCGTTGCTTGCTTTGTTGTCTATACTAGCAGCTGTTGTGGAGTTAAATTTGGCATTTTACAATGCTACTGCTGCCTACGCGCGGAGGAGGCAAGCTATTCTTCGAGCGCTGAGCGACAATTCCCGGGTCCAGAGGCGTTATCAGCCCTACATGGAGTGCCGGTTTTGGGTGAGGCCAGGAAGAACGAGCGCCTGGTGGAATAATTTCATCAATGAAGTTATGATTCCCGAAGAATGGCGAGAAAACTTTCGAATGTCCAGATCGGCATTGATCAACCTTAGCGAAATATTACGTCCACATGTGGAGGGAGCAACAACCACGATGAGGGCGCCCGTGGATGTACTTACAAAGGTAGCGTGCACGTTGTATTACCTGAGTGACGGGGGCAGACTCCGGAAAACCGCTAATGCATTTGGACTATCTCAACAAGTTGTTTCAGTCATCATCCGACAAGTCTGTAAGGCCATCACCGTCTTCCTGGGTCCCAAGTACATCCGAAAACCGAGTACAGAGCCCGAAGTGAGGGACCTTGTGGTCAACTTCTTCCAAACACACGGTATGCCACAATGCTTGGGGGCCATTGACTGTACACATATCGAAGTGAAACAACCACGTGCTAAAGCTACAGACTACATCAACAGAAAGGGGAAACATTCTTTGAATGTACAGGCCGTGTGTGACTACAAATACTGTTTAATGGACGTTGTTGTGAAATGGCCGGGAAGTGTTCACGACGTGCGTATATTTGCCAACTCGAAATTTAGTTGTGACCTAAAAGATGGAGCAGTTCCCCCATGCCTCAAAGAATTGATAGAGGGCGAAGATGCTGTCCCTGTTTTTGTGCTGGGTGATGCAGGACCCTGATGCCGTATCTCATGAAGGAATACCCCAATGGCGGAGTTACACCACAGGAGCAGTATTATGGGCTATCACTTTGCAAGGCACGCATGGTGATTGAATGTTCATTCAGACGTTTGAAGGCAAGATTTTCGACTTTAAGGAGGGCAATGGACATAAACATGGAGGACCTTCCCTTTGTCATCTATGCTTGTTTTGTGCTCCACAACTATTGTGAGGTTCACAAAGAAACTGTTAGCGAACAATGCATAAATGCTGCTCTGCAGTACGAGAGGGACTTCCAGCCACCTAGCAGAGCCACGAGAGCAGACAACAACGAAACCGAGGGGAAGCGCGTTAGACGTGACCCTGAATATCTGATGCATGCTGGCTGATCGCACTCCAGTAAACCTCATATTACAACATGAAGAAAGTGCATTCAGTCTTATGAAGAAAGTGCATTCAGTCTTATTTTATTGTTTACTTTATCTAAACTTACGATCAAAAAACATACACCATGTTTGTAGGTTGTAGATGTTGATGATTGATTAGCTGTTCATTTTTTAAAGTATTTTTGTGTGTGAGATAATAACCGTGTAGCATTGGAGTATCTTAGTTGGTGGTTATTGTGTGTAAATGGTGAAATAAAAATAAACTAAATTCATCTCTGCTTCAGTGAATGTGTTGGAAAGAGTCAGATCTCAGGTTTGGACCTTTTATTACAGTAGAATACAATACAAATACAATAGAAAATAAACACTCACACAAACAGTAACATAATAAACCTAACTAAAAATAACAACTATAAAGTGTTATAAATATGCAAACCTTGCATTGTGCAACTAAGTAAAAAAATTAAGTAAAAAAACCAATGCTTGAAAGTGCACTACTGTGCAGTAGCTCTTTCATAGCTGGGTGTAGTCTCTGTGCATTGCCGGTGTGCTGTTGTGCTGGAAATGCACAGGTGAGTGGTAGTGTGCCTGTGTGGATCTTCTAGGTGCCTGGTTGTGCAATGAGTGTGGGGTCATAGGCCGTGATCCCGCGATGTGCTGCATCAGCACCTCAATGTTGGTGTTGAGGCGGTCCATGGAGGATGACCACCGGCCCATTATCTCCAAAAACGCGACGTCTGTGGCTTCTACACGCTGAAGGAGCCGCCTCTTGATATCCAGATCCTCCTGTGCCACTGAGTCCATGGAGAGTTTCCTCTTCAGCCTTTCCCTCCTGTGGCCACCTAGGGACGCATCCAGTCTCTGGCAGCGACTTGCCACCGTCTCCGCAGAGGTCGCATTCTCTGTCCCTCTGTCATCACCCGACACGGAAGGTGACCACAGCATGGTAATGTCCTCTCCAGAATAAAGAGGTTGTCAACAGGCTGTATGAAAGACAGCATGGTAATGTCCCCTCCAGAATAAAGAGGTTGTCAACAGGCTGTATGAAAGACAACATGGTAATGTCCTCTCCAGACTAAAGAGAAGGTTGTCAACAGGCTGTATGAAAGACAGCACCCCTACAAAGCAGCCGGCCCAGACTCTGCTTCTCCCTATGCCTCGAAGCACTGTGCTAATCAGCTGTCTCCAGTATTTTGACATTTTTAACACCTCACTGGAGACATGCCACACAAAAGCCTACTTTAAAATCTACACCATCATCCCTGTTCCTAAATATTGTATGAAAATACAAGACGTAAATATATATGATAACTCATATGATAACATTTCAGATTCTTCTGTAACAACAGAGACGCCAGGTCTCCCGAGGACAGATAAGTTGCAATGGATAACTGGTTCCATTTTAAAGGACGACTCCCACCCTTTGCACAGGGAGTTTCAGCTTCTTCCTTCTAGACGGAGGTATATAGTCCCACGGTGTAGAACAAAGTGGTATAAAAACAGCTTTGTTCCAGCAGCCATCACGCAGGTAAATAAATTATAGCAACAGTGCACAGATGCTATAGAAACGTTTGTGTACTTATTTATTTTATTTATTGATCGACTGATTTGTAGCCTTATGTACTTTTATCATGTTTGTCTTGTTCGTCTGTGTTGATTGTAATGTGTGTTGAGATGGATGCCTCGCCCTCTATTGCAAACCAAGTCTACCTACGGGTACAAACAAAAGTAACCTCAACCTGAACCTGAACATCTGGCTGACTGGATGTAGTTTCGGTGCCAACACTGACACAAGACACTGTTGCCTAAGAATAAAAGGGAAATAAAAACATACATGTAGATATTTCCATACTCTAACATCATCACAAAGTCAAAGGGCTACATGAATGTCAGCCCAAAATATGAAATTCTAGAGTTTTTATGAAACTGTCGTGCACTGTATTCCCTACAGTCCACATAAGAGTATTTCACAACTGTACAATATTAGCAAGTACTACATCTCAAAAAGAAATACAAAAACACATTTAATGTGTTACATATCTTAGATCCTCAGGTGAGTATCCCTCAGTCTACCCCAGGACACCTGATCGCCAATAGATACCATCCTTTGAGAAGTCTGTGACAGTCTGAGACTGTTTGTGGACGGTGTGTTGTTGGGTACTAGGGTCCTTCTGTAATTTACTCTAAAAGACAGAGGCAAAATTATTAATTAAAGCTAAACAGTATTGTCCCCTGAAAAATCAGCAGGCCACACATACATATGTAAACACATGTACAAAATTCAATATTATTTTATGACATAATACTGCCCAGCTGTCTAGCTCGGGACCAGCTACACTGTTGGGTATAGAGATCATTATCCATGTAACAAATCTACAAGTAAAGTTTACGTTCATATTTTGATTACCAGAAGCAGTTATAACATAGCAACAAACAAGACATGTTCCCCACATATTCATTTCATATTTTCAACTCATTTGGAGTCCAGTATAAATAACATGATACGTCCGTAATAAAAACAAAATGCTGACCGATGCTAACAGTTCATCCAAAAAAAGGTTTTCGGAGCAAGACGATTCAATATTTCTTGACATGATTCAATGACCAGGTGGAGAAGCAGGGGGTTTAGGTGAAGATGGAAGATGAAAACGGAAGGACCAGTGTCAGATGGGGGTCCGAATCTGCTGCTAAGGATTTGAGTTTCTGAAATTAGAGACAGGAAAGGGAGTCAGCAATGGAGTTCCAAAGGCCAAGTGAAGGCTAACCAAGTGAAGGCTAACCATCTGCTGTTGTAGTAACATCTGAATCAGGTCTAGGGTGCTGCGTCAGTGTACAGTTGATTGTCTTCGGGCTGAGTTATGTGGACGTCATAGAAGAAGTGTAATGACGATGCAGAGTCTGGGCTGGCTGCTTTGTAGGTGTGCTGTCTTTCATACAGCCTGTTGACGACCTTCTCTTTATTCTGGAGAGGACATTACCATGTAAATGAAGTCTCACCAGTCGTCCAAGATGATGGAATCGTGGAGGGACACGGTGGTGATAGACAGGGACAGTAAGTAGGAGAGGAAGGATTGACCTTGAGGAATGTTTGCAAAATTCAGGTGTGCAAACAGGTAAAGAAGCTGGCTCTTGGTACAGAATATTTTGTGGCTGCTCTTACACCCGAAAGTGAGATGGACGACAAAGTAGACTGAATCTTTCCAGGAGACACCAAAGAAGCTCCAGAAGTCTGGGTGAATGGGCAAAACTTTGAAGACTCTTGTGATGTCGGCTTTGACCAATCAGGGGCCATGGCAAGCAAGACAGATGAGGTGTGAGATGGTAATGTAATGCATGGAAAAATCTGGGCTAGCGATGAGGCTGTTGATACTTGCTGTAGCAGTGGGGAAAGGAGAGATCAATAATGTTTCTCTTCTTACCAGAGTACTTCCTGGTGGCGATGCCAATGGGGCTGTTGCGGTGGATTGGGAAGTGGGGGCTCATGAATGGGCATATCTTAAAGCCATAGTCTACTTCTTTAGCCAGTATGTCCACAATCATGCTCGGCGAGGGCAGACTGGAGATTATGGTAAGTGAATGATGAAGTTGGGATGACTTTGATGCCAGCATGAAAACCAAAAGTGAAACTGTGAATAAGGAAGTGGACGAAGTGACGGTCAGGGGGGTCCTTAAGGGGGGACTTGAAGGTGTTTCTGGTTATGGGTGTTTTGAGGTAATAGCATAGTCAGAGACCATGTTTGGTGGGGTTATGGGGGGAAGTGGACGATAGGCTGATGTCAGCATGTTGACTGATAGGTGGGTAGGGGATTGGGATATGTTGGGAGGATGAGGCGTGGTGGAACCAAGCATTGAAAACACAGAAGAAGCATGAGCAGGTTAGGCGAAAGGACAGGGGTATAGGGCGGTGATGACACAGTGGGTGACTGGGTGGGAAGGAACCCTGCACAGGTTGCAAGCCAGGGAAGAACTGTGATGTAATTATCTGCTAGTATTTTCAGCCAACGGTAAGGGTTAGCAAGGGGTACCCAAGCTAGGCTGCACCATGGGGTGTTGACGGCTCCCTAGGACTGGTGGTGATGCAAGCTGAGCAAAGTTGATGTTATTATCTGCTAGTATTTTCAGCCCAAGGGAAGGTGGGATGGGGGATGGTCGTATGACTGGAATGGGACGAATGTGGGGAATGATGGAGGCCGAAGTGAATTGACTGGTGGTCGTGGGGTTAATAATGGGGGCAGCGAGAAAACCTGTGGCGGGGGCTCTGTAAAATGTGATATTGAGGAGGGAGGAGATCAGGAATTGAACAGCTTGGCTCGTTGTAGATGTGGCAGTATGAACGGCAGTATTGTAGTGGTTGCTGCAAAAGAGAATAGAGGAGAGGCAGGAATAGGCGGAGACAGAGGGGCTACATTTGAAACAGCTAAATAAAGGGAATAAGAAAGAATGCTAGGATAAAGTGATGCGTGTTCGGGGGTCAGATGTGCAGTCTGCGGACATAGGGATGAAATGAAAGAGGTTGTGAGGTCATCAGCTGTCTGCGAGCAGGTGGCGCTGGGTAGAGAACCTGAAAGCGAGCGTCTGGCCGGAGTGGTGGAAGTGGATGCCGTGAAGAGTTGGAAAAGCCTGGCTTTGTCAGTCCCATGGAATGGGATATTCCTCTCCTTGTTGGCACACTGAAGGCGGGCGACTGTCTAGTCAGTGATGTTAGTTGAACAGGAAGGAGGCTGATCCTGGGGCTGTGATTTGGCCATAGTGCAGCTGCAGTTTAAGCGTCTGGACACTAGTTGTCTGGAAGAGCGGCTTTCTCCCTATGGCCTCTATGTGGATTTGGTGCAGGTGGTGTGTGGCCAAAGCAACTCAATGAAGAGTGATTGAGGATGTTGTTTCCGAGGGACGTGGATGGCAGAATGCAGCAGCGGTGGCTGACGTGGGTGTGGAGGCGACTATGGAGGGGGTCGAGGAGATTCTGAGACCAAAGACAGATCGTCAAAGAGATCATAGTCTGAGGGGGTGAGAACCAGCTCGTAGTCCATAATGGTAAGCAATCTAAATTATTAGATTCATTGAAAAAAGGGTTTAAGTGTGTCAGTCTGAACAAACGGTCGTGAGAACTGAGACAAGTGGGAGACAAAGGGGTTAGACACATGTATATCGGTCTGCACAGGTTGATGAGGCACTGGTGGTGGAATTAACAAGTCAGGGTAATCAAATTAGTGGGTGGTAGAAGTATGGTCTTTGTTCCTGAACCTTATTTACCATAACTTTATATATGACAAACCCTGGATTCCATTCCTGAGGGCAAACATTTTATATTGTAATTAAGATGAACAATTCTACTGCTATTTATATTTTTCCACTCGCACATGTCACGCAACAGGTACACTCTCATTTTAATATCCAGCTGTCTGCAGTAGCTAAACTGTAGTTCACAGTGTTACGCTTCATGCTTCCTAGTAGAAAGACCTGTGTTAAGTTCCGTTAGCTATTAGCTGTGTTCATTGACTCCTATATGCTGTATATAGAGGAGGCTTTTCAACTCTCAATTGCTGTGTGAGATTGTATCACATGCAGTTGTCTGGTTATTAACCTCACAGTCTTACACCTATTACCTATACTAGAAAAATACAACTATACACCTGTTCACCTTCAACTTGAAGGCTTCAAGTTTCTTTCTTTCACTGAACTGAGACTAGTTTAACAGCCTTGTTTTAACTGATTGTAAAACACACGTCATTCAAACTCTACAGAAACAAAAGAAGACTCACCAAACCTCGCTTGGTTAGTCTCCCCCTGTTCTAACCAACTCTAGTTTGTTATAATAACTTTAATTCTCATTCTTCTGAGACAGACCATTGAACGAGCAAAATAAAATGACAAAAAACAACAACTGTCAATAGTTCCGAGTGGCTCTACTAGCTCTCTTCCTACTGACATTAGAAGACGTCCTCTGTTTTAATTAGCGCTTGGTTCAGTTTGCTAAGCGATTGTTCCTACATTCATACATAAATACACGCAAATGTCTTATCTTGGTGTGCAAATCAAGAGAGGAACAATTTGTAATCCATAGCAGAAGAGTGGACAAGAGTCCAAACTGAAGCAGTTGTTGATCACTTGCAGGCCCTACCAGCCAGTTAAGAGTAGTGAGCAGTCAATGAAGATATACAATTGCCAATAAAGTACGTTGTCAATAAAATATGTTTTCAAAAAGTGTGAATCACTGCAACCAAGTGAGGTCATTAAGCATACAGTCATAAATGAGCACAAATAATTTCAGTCTGATAGGTCTAGCAGTCTGCAAGATTATCCGTGAACAGAGAGATAGACGGACAGACACAGAGATGCACACTCACACACACTCACACACACTGTCACAGCATGTATGCACTAGTGGAAATGTGGACACATGCATACACAATCATCATCATTCCCAAACAGAAGAAATGACAGTATTCAGTCTTCTCAGTACAGCGCTACTCTCACTCAGGAACACACACAAACACTAATGGCATCCAGCATGCTACTGTGAACACAGAGGCAGTCACTGGGTGAAAATGGAACCTCATCCCTCACTTCCTGCCCTCCTTGGCTGAGCTCATGTTCTGTCAAGATTAATGAGCTTGTTGAGGGTTGAGTGATGGATCAGAGGAGTGCTGCAGAGAGCCTGCTGGATCCAGCTCCAATACTTACAGCCGCTAAAGGACTTCTGAATAATGGACAGAAATTCAATTTCACTTTTGTTTGATATATGCTGATTGAACAGGCTATAAGTCCACACCTTCAAAATAACTGTTCTTTGCCAGTTAAATTCAACAATTGCTCTTGTGTATCATAACTTCCTCACAGTTATGGTTAGGTATTGTACGTAGGGAAATGTTCCCAGATGTAAAGCTGTGGCCATTTGTCATTGGGTTTGTTGCTTCAAGACCAAACAAGCAGCACGTGAAGCTGGGAAAACACGTTTCAGCCTCCCGGACCATCGGCACCGGTTCCCCCCAAGGCTGCGTTCTTTCCCCTCTGCTCTTCTCCCTGTACACCAACAGCTGCACCTCCAGTCATCAGTCCGTCAAGCTCCTGAAGTTTGCAGATGACATAACCCTCATTGGACTCATCTCTGGTGGGGATGAGTCCGCCTACAGGTGGGAGATTGACCATCTGGTGACCTGGTGCGGTCTGAACAACTTAGAGCTCAACGCTCTAAAAACGGTGGAGATGGTTGTGGATTTCCAGAAAAATGCAGCCATACCTGTCCCAATCACCCTGTGTGACTCCCCGGTCGACGCTGTGAAGTCCTTACGCTTCCTGGGCTCCATCATAACCCAGGACCTTAGGTGGGAGCTTAACATCAGCTCCATCACCAAGAGGGCTCAGCAGAGGATGTACTTCCTGAAACAGATTCAACCTGCTGAAGAAATTCAACCTGCCAAAGACAATGATGGTGCACTTCTACACAGCCATCGTTGAGTCCATCCTCTGCTTCTCCATCACGGTCTGGTACGCTGCAGCCACTGCCAAGGACAAGGGCAGACTGCAGCGCATCATTCACTCTGCTGAAAGGGTGATTGGCTGCAATCTGCCGTCCCTCCAGGACTTGTTTGCGTCAAGGACCCTGAAGCGAGCAAGAAAGATTGTAGCCGACCCCTCTCACCCTGGACACCAACTGTTCGTTATACTTCCATCTGGCAGGAGGCTGCGGCCCATCAGCACCAAGACCTCACGCCGCATGAACAGTTTTTTCCCGTCTTCAGTTGGGCTCATCAACAAAGCGTGGGTCCCCCACTGACTCTGTCATCCCCAGGAAAATGTTCCTACTCCCCTGCACATCCCTTTCCGTTTCTTATTTAAATACACTCAACACTTTACATTACACCTACTGTACATTTCACTTGTTTATAGCCCTGTTATCTGTTCGTTTATGCACTTAATTTTATATTTGACTTTATTTTATATTTGACTGTACATTTAAATATGTTTCTACTTTTTGCACTGTGTTGATTGTTGTTAATTGTTTAATGTTATGCACCACCCGTCATGTCAAATTCCTTGTATGTGCAACATACCTTGGCAATAAATGGTTCTGATTCTGATTCTGACTCCCTGGTCATTTCTATATCCAAAATGCTGTCACATTGCTGAGTTGAGGCTCTTTTTGGTGGGTGTAAGGCTGGAGTGTTGGTTCCCTCTGAAATGTTTTCAGCAGTGCTTCAGGTGATTGACACGTCTCTCTCCAACACACAAAAGAAACCGGTGTACCCACACGTGTTGTGTGACTCGTGTGAGAGGAGATTTCACCGCACACACAAACATAGTTTCTCAATACAGGAATGAAGACCCGTAGATATCATAGCTTCTTCAATTCTTTTGGTTATGAAACCATGACTTATATAACAGTAGTTATGGCCAAATCAGTTAATCACGTAATTCCTGATTACAATAGTTTATTGATAGTTTTATATAATAAAAGATTGATACTTGTCTTGATACAATTTTGTCACGCAAATTGTAATACTATGCTGTATCAATCCCCCCCCCCCCCCACCCCTGCTATAGATATATATATATAGTGTATATTGTATATGTTTGATAAATATCACAGTAGCATAATGGATGTCTATAATAGGGCTGGGCGATATGGCCGAAATCTTCTATGGCGATATAGATCATTCATATTTCGATAATGATATATATCACACTGTCGCAGGTTTTCTGCTAAATTCATTAAATAGTCTACATGAAATGATCACATGGTAAAGCCAGTTTTTGTTCCTGACAATTGAATACTACTGAATATTTTCAAATTTTTTATTTAATACTTTAGTTGAAAACTAACATAACAGTTTCAAGTGAACTTATAGAGAAAAATATATATTTCCAGCTATATGAAGCTTAGCAGAAGTTCATTTAGGAAGACACTCTTTACACTCTCATTCATTCACAAATCTCTCCTTCTCTCTGTCTCTGCGGCTTCTACTCAATCAGCTGATAGTGAGCGTTCACTCTTAAGTTAAGCAACCAGATTCTGCCATGATCTCATGAAACCAATCCCTTTGTTGCTGTCAGATTTGAAAAGTGTTCTCCTCTTTGCTTCTGTTAGTTGTCATTGCAGTATGAAGTGATGCCACCCTCCACCTCCCCATTCACCTGCATCATTTCATATCGTCATCATATCCGGTGCCCAGTCATGCTCCTCATCCCATCATCGGATCTTCAGCAACGCCTTTCATCACCAGAGTCTTTGACTCCAGGGGGAAAATCCTGATCCATCACTTTCCCCTTTACTATACTTTGTCACTTTTCATCTCATCATGCATGTGTAATAAATAATTGTTTCACTCTAAATTATCAAAAGACAGTGAATTTGATCATTTTACCATCACCCAGCCCTAGTCTATAAATCAGGCTGTTTCTGTAAATTGTATACAATGATACAGTAGTGCAATGGTGCACATATGCTGGAATATATATTAATTATAATTGTAATTGTAACAGTTTGCTTTACATATATGATGAAATGTAATCTGAAAAGGTGGTTGTCAGCCTGCAGCAGGAGATGGGCAGTGCCTCTGCAGTCCTGACATCAGTGGGGAGTTCAGTCCACCACTGTGGAACACTTTAAACTGAGATGAGCGACCGCTGAGTAATTCGTCGGCTCCATGTCTACAAGCTGAGGAGTGATATGGTATTTAGAGCTATTTGCTATCACCAAACTGGCAGGAAAGACACCTATTGTATTATCCAGTAGAGTTATTTGTTACATTGTGGAACATTGAGGTGAGGATAGCATTTAAAGAAAATCGCACGTTACCCACTTTGCAACTATGAAAACCAACCAGCCTGTCTATTTTGAACATTTTAGAAAGATAGATGTAAAATATTGTGTGAGATTGCCAACTCATCCCAGTGATGTTGGGAACATGCATACTTGTGTACATTTGTTGGGGCCCCCGCTCTTCTGTGATTTTGTATATGTGTGTCCTACTCCTTTAACCTGCAACTATTCTTGTCGTCCCATATCAAACAAGTCAATGTCCATTCACTGTACCAGGGCTGATTTATGGCCTGCTGTTGTTGTTCCTCTCTGATATTGTTGAATACAGCAGACTGTGATTGCCTCTTCAGACCCCTTGCCACTCCGTACCCTGTACTGTCACCGCAGGGGCCCCCTGAGGACCTTACATACACTTTAATTGGTTTGGGAAGGATTTGGCAGCCTTTGAACTAAAGAGAGACAGAGAGGAAAGTGGAGAGTGAGGCAGAGAGATGGAAAGAAAGAGAAAGAGCAAGAAAAAGGGAGGAGGTGGAGACTGTGTTTGTGTGGATAGGTTTGTATTTGTTTGTATTTTCTGGGCAGTTCTTTGTCCTCATTCCTGTTGTGAACAACAACACATGCAGCAACAACACTAACAATTTAAAACAGCATGTATTTTATTCTTGAATAAACAATATTGGCATGCGCAGTAATGCTTGTCACATGCAAAGTAGCCCTCAAATTGGACAGATTGGGGTGGAGTGAAAGGCATTCACACACGGACACAGAAGGGGCAGATAAAACGTGTCAACCAGTCAGAAAACTGTCAATTAAAAATGATCTCTGAGAGCCGAAGCTATTTTGAAGTCAGACCTACTACTGCCCTCTCCCAATGCAAGTCTGATGAGCAGAGTTAGTTATGAGACACAAATCTCTGTTTAAAGTATTAAAACAGCACTTTTTTTTAAAGTAACATCACTTCTTAGGGAAATGAGTGGAACTAAGATACATTATTGTCTTTAGCAGTATGCAGGAGACTTCTACATCTGTAAGTGGTTTCATAGATGGGGTGTTAGTAAGTCACTTTGAAGGACAAGGCTGGTGAAATACCACCCAGATGACTGGGTGGCATTTCACCACCCAGATGAGTATAATATTTACTTCTGAGATGCAATGGAGTAGAAGTAGAAAGAAACATCAAATAGAAATACTCAAGAACAAGTACTTCAAAATTGTAGCCTACTTACGTACAGTAATTGAGTAAATGTAATTAGTTACATTCCACCACTGTTAGCTTAAATACATTTAATAACTGTTTCCAACTCTAGGCAATACCGTTTTAACTGGATATTTTTTAATTCAATACTATACTACTATTACTAACAACTACTAATACTTTTAACATTGCAATTCCTAAACATTTTTGTATTTGTCAATGATTAAGACATGTACTTTAAATGGATATAAGGCACCATGTACATTAAAAAGCATCAAAATAGAGCTTGTTTATAAAAATGATAAATAAATTACTCTTTCCAGTGTTCTTCCTCTGTGGTTGGAGGGTCACAGCAGCCACAGGAACAACACCATTTACATATGATAAACACGCTTGTTTTTGCCACTGACAGATTCGGAAATAACGGGGCCATCTTGCCACAATAGGAGTACATTGCAGCCCATGAGCGGCTGTTGACTACAGCAGTCTGCACATGAGAAATTTGCCTTCTGCCAGGAATCCCCTTAGGTTTAGGCAACAAACCTACTCTGTATGGTTTCGGAACAGACCATGGTTTGGGTTCAAATAAACCCTTTTTGTCAGAAAGCACTGAAGGAAAACTTCTGCTGTCTGTAGTGTTCTCCCTCAACACTGGACCAATTTCAGAAATAAAATAAAAATGATCCAGCTTGAAAAACACCGTTTAACATTGTTGGCAGGTAGTATGGCAGAAATGAGCATTAAATGGGGACATTCAATGAAACAAGGCAGCAGAGGTCAATCACACAGCAACTCTGGATTTCAATGTCAAAATGGCAGAAAACATGTTCTAATTTCCATTTCTCAGTGGCAGAGCACGCTATGCCCACGTTAGAGCCTATGTGGGATACACAAAACACGATGTAGCATATAATGTAGTGTAGTGATATCTCATGCATATCAGCCTCACTGTTTACTATTCATTCTCCTACAGCCATATCAAAGCCACACTAACAACCAACTCCCATTTACTGTGTCCTGTTGTTGAGTAAAATGACTTGTGCTAGAAAAAGGCTAACTACTTACTACTACGACTTTTTTATTAAACCAACGTACGTTTGTTTGGCTACACTATACACAGATACACCCAATGCTCTGCTGTTGCATTTCTGACAAAGTAGCTGCTTAAGGAGTGTTTGCTGCCCTTTAGAAGTCCGATTGAGTTTTAAGACACAACCTGTCCTTCAGCTTATTTTGGGTGGTTGACCTTGAGGAATTAGGTTACATTTTTTTTTCAATATTAATTAATTCATATTTTACTAAAAAGACACAATAATTGAACATGAATAACACAAGGCAGTAGGCACAACTTTATGTTGGTGGTAAAGATGCAATTATATTGTATTTCGCTTATTCGTTAACCCAAGGTTAGTGCAGTAACAATACAGAGGATTGTTGTTGATGTTATTATCTCCATTATTATAGGAAATCATTTTCATCATCATTTTTTTGTTTGCTAAATTGATTTAAATGTACAGAAATCCAGGATAAAATGTGTATTTTCATTGTGCATCATGTAATTATAGCCTTGCAGACATTATTGTGCACGATACAGTGCTGGTTGACTAGGATGTTTCAGGTGCCTGCCAGTTAGTTCCTCAGCCACGTGCTCCAGCCACAGTGGGAGGGGGGGAGGGGTGGGTAGGTCGTGGTGATGGATGGCAAAGCCCAGCTGAGCATATTGCTCCCTTAATAAAAGCTGCCCTGCAATCCACATGGAGCTAAGGGTGTATTTTCTCCTGGTGGCTCCCTCCGCTCTCCTCACTCCACCATCATTTTGAAGAGCGAAAACTGGTTTAGGTGTCAGAAAGAATGATGCCCCTCGTCAGACTGCGACTCACCTCTGAGCGGTATCCACAGCTATATTCACACCAAGTGGCTCTCTGTTGGCGCGCACTGTATTCTTTTTCGCTCATGTTTTGACCAAGGGTCCAGAATAAACACAAAAGACAGAAGACATCATCAAACTTTCACCTGCTGACTTCAAACCCAGATGATGTTGGTGTCTTTATGTGGCTGTGAGTAGACAGACATAATACATACAAATAATACATGGTGAGTTGGTGGTCATGAACCAGGAAGTTTGATATTCACTGATATAATAATGGATGCTGTTGAGGATGTTATGGAGAATCACAATTTATTTTAAATGAGAGTTAAAGTTACTGTGAGGAACATTTACTGGTTATGAAACAGTCTCAATTTAATGCTGATGTCTCATCAGCAACAAGATGCAGTCTTCGACCAGCAGTTGGAGCTCCAGCGGAAGGAGGAGAGCTCCACGGCAAGGAGCAAAGCTTCGCCACGCTGCTCCACCGGTCCCTGCTGAGAGCTATCACTGACACCATGCTGCTGGAGAGCCAGCTGTACATGGAGGGAGGGGAGGCACAGGAGAACCAGAGCCAGGACTGAGCGGGGTTGACTGTCAGACTTTGCTGCAGTACAATGAGAGGTTTTCTAAAGGGACTGTGGTGCTCGGAAACAAGAAACACCATCTTTGTCCACAGGGACCGCCAAAATCAACACAAAGTGACAGTTCCTCCTAGTTGCTTGAGAGATTTGTCTTTTAAACACTACATTCTATGACAGGTACCTGCTGCATAATCCACTGCTGGTTCATTACTATTCCTTATATCTGAGTCAATTTCATGAAATCATTGTCAGGATCCCTGTCTGACCCATTGTGTGTTAATCTCTGTTTCCCCCCCAATCTCCTCTCCTCATGTGCCTGTCTTTCCCGTTTGTTTTGTTGTGCCATGTGCTTGGTGTTGTTTTCTTGGGCCTGCCTCCAGACACCTCCCATTGCCACCGCTCTGATGGATGCACAGCCACGGACAATCTGGCTCGTTACCCAGCAGCATATCAACCCTGGTCTTGCAGGCCTGGTTTGTCAGTCCGTATTGTCTTCTGCCTCGGTAGCCTCCACCGCCGTTCCGTAAGTTGAACCCCGTTGTTCCTTCCTGAACTAATCTCTCTCCTCTCTGCTACGGATGTAGATTACTGGTCGATCTGCCTACCCTCCGGTGTCGAGCCACGGGACATCACACTGTCGATCTGCCTAGCCACGGGACATCACACCGTCAATCCGCCTGCCCTCCGGTGTCAGACCACGGGCTCCACACCTTCACACACCTTCAAAATAAAATCCGTTACATCGGACTCTGTCTCCTGTGGTCTTGCGTTTGGGTCCTATCCGTGAAATCCCGTGACAATCATAAGGTATTGTAAGGGCCCATCATAAGACTGAATGCCTCTCATCATCTCTATCAGCAGATTTCATGTCATAGTTGGAATAGGTTTAAGGTGGTCCTTTAGCTTGAATGAACTTGTATGATCAGTGTGTAAAAGACATTCAATCACAATACTGAATAATATTTCAATGTATTCATTATGTATTTATTCCTTGCAAATGCAACAGTAACCAGCAGCATCAAAACGTCTACACTGTAATAGATTACTGTTGACATACTTTGATGGTCTTTGGTGATCCTAAATATCCAGTCAGTAGACGGTGCAGTTAGCAGAGGATCGTTGGGTACACAGGAAGTCACTGGTGACCTCATTGTAACCTCTGGCTTCAGTTAGACCACTTCCTGTTCAACAAAGGAGACACAGGTATGAGGAGCATCTGTCCACAGAGGAAGACAAGACTGAACTGTGCATCATACTGTATGTTTCAATGCTGCTAATATTGTGTAAAGCTCTTTTCATATATGGAATGTGTAACACGTCTGGCTCTCCTCTTTCCTGTGCGCATGCAGGCAGTTACTATGGTTACAGTAATCGCTGTCGCCGAGGCAGTTTATCGAGGATTCATCCCGAACGAGTATAGAAATAAAATTGTAAATAAATGATAGTTATTTTGTGCTAGTGAAATGACCATGGTACTCCTATTGTATTTCTGTGGTTTTGAGTCTAGCCCCGAATATCAGATCAGTGAAAACTGGAATGCGTATTTACTACATATAAATAAGAATAATCGTATCACCAGCCTGATCTGTTTACATTGATTGTCTGCTTGAATTTGATGTAAATGTTTCTTCTGTCTAGTGAATTTCCAGGTACATTTCCTTAGACGTTTCCTCATTTCATTGATGAATACGTGCTTGCATGCATCTAAAGCATTTTGCATGACATTCATTTATTTGTCCATGCAGTTGGTACAGATACGAGTTCAAAATATGAGGAGACAGCTGGTCGGACAGTTATTGTGGTTGTATAAGTTTTTCTTTGTCTTTGGCTCTTGTTGGTTGCACCACAAGGAGGAAGTGGTTTTTATAGAGTAATCTGACATGAGGAACATCTCCCAAACAACGTTAAACGAGCTCGCTCAGTACATTTGTGACTCTGATTTCATTTCTTTCAAGCATAATACTAATACTTCTGTGTCAGCTGTCCGTTGTTTCATCACCATACTCTTGTCTGATCTTACCTTCTATGAGGTTGTAGATGTTGCAGTAGTTGGTGCGGTGGTCTTTAATGGCATACCAGGTCTCAGAGATGGACATGGCCTACAGACAGTTACAGCTTTGTGTTAAAAAAAGACAAAGCTGCACAGAATCAGACTCAAGAGAAGGAGGCGGACGCAGGAATAGGGACAGACACCATGAAAGGAACAACTTTACAGTAAGAGGTTGAGATGGAGAAGATGGTGAATGAAGGGAAGAGAAAGTGGTTAGTTTGGAGTGAAAACCTACCGAAACGTGACAGCTAGTGAAGAAGTGATAGGAGACCAGCCGGAAGTTGATATCGTCCACATACCTCTGAAAGGGAGTGGTGTGTTTGGCTGCTATAAAGTGGACAGAGGCAGACTGCAGCTGCAGAGAGAATACATTGTATTTGATTAAAAGCCAGGGACATAAAACTTTGTTCATTTTATAAAATGATAAATACATTTTTATATGATCTTTTCTTTGTTTTTGGTTAAACTTCTCAACCAGCATTCCTCTATTGAAAATACAAAAACCCATTTCAATATATACCTAGAAAATGCCTTTCCTGCGTGAATGTGAATGCTGACAGCGGAAATGATTGGCAAAGCATTGCTGAAGATATAGAACTATTAAGGAGCAAATTCATTGCACTGTACTCCTGAAAAACTGAATTGTAAAACTGGAGTTGAAAGCCGACAACATTACATAAAGAAACTAACAGCTTAAATCCATAGCTGGAAAAGCTGGAAGCTAAACTATTATACTGTCAAAGGGGGAAGTCTAAATGTATTTATTCGATAGACAGAAAATAGTATTTGGCTGTAGAAAACCTTTAAAACTGTTGGAGTGATTTGGACAGAAAGCAGTTGGGAGGAATGAACCTTTAAAGCAAGTCTTTGACGGTATTAATAAGTAGAGAAAAGCCTGAAAAGGTGCAAGTCCTAAGTGTATGTGTGTGTCTCTAACAATTCATATGCACACTCACTTCTGCATTTCGAGTCAGCCGGCCCAGTCACAGGCGGATATGGTGTCACATGTTTTCACGAGGTCGCTGACGGTCAACCACATTAGTCCCATTATTTAAGCAATGTGCCGTATCGTAGCAACTTAAAAGGAGAAGGGCTTCAAACTATAGGTTTCTACAATTACAAAGGTCAGATATATACAGTATATACGTAATGTTGGCCCTTTAATGTTTGTGTACTAGCCAGAGCTAGCTTTGTGTCAATCACTGTTGTTCTGTCACTTCTTTTACAGATTCTGTGTTCCTTGTTACTTTAAATGAGTAAAATGAGATTACTCATGATTTGGCTACAATTGTATGTTTTACACGTCATTTAGTGTAAAAGCTAAAATAGCACTCCATCCCCAATTAGCCTGTCTGCTCGGGGACATGACTATCCTCCCCGAAAACTGGTGGGGAAGCGGATTAAGCTACATATCGAAATCTATGAAATATTGTGATGCATAGTCATTATTAAGAGTGTGTGTTTTCATGTTGTAATAATACAGGATGTGGCCTTTGAAGGTCCTGAACTCCTTTCTCTCCCTCACACTGTAAATTATATAATTTGTAAAAAGTAGCCACATTTCAACATGTTGGTGACATGATGTTAGCATGATGAAGAGAAAACAGGATTGTAGTGTACTTATTGTTAA
Organism: Anarrhichthys ocellatus; assembly: GCF_004355925.1. NCBI lineage: Eukaryota > Metazoa > Chordata > Actinopteri > Perciformes > Anarhichadidae > Anarrhichthys > Anarrhichthys ocellatus. Next base: position 150,267 of record NW_022280131.1, read on the forward strand.
CAATTTCTGCGAGCCAACCATGACAATCGGGCATCTAAAATATATTTCTTCTTTGAGCAGGAAAGAGAAGGCAAGGCTGTGTGTCCAATGTGACAACTGCCAACATAGACAACCCAACATCCAGCAGGTGGTGGTATGAACATAAAGTGGAAATTAAGCAGGATTGACCGCATAATTTTAATTTTAAAGTTGTCATGTCATTTACATGTCATGTTGTAAAGGATGGTCTGGGATGTGTGTTTCCATTATATACTGCTTTATACTTTAAACTACTCCACAACATCTCAGAGGGAAATATTGTACTTTTTACTCCACTACATATATTTGACAGCTTTAGTTATTTACACATTTTACCACTTGACTTTTGTGATCTGTTGTATATGCATGTCTCTGGATACGGTGCACCACAGCACTCTGAGGTTTGTCACAGGCGGCAAAGCTCTCACCCACCATTGCATCCTTTATGCCAGAGTGGCATAGAGGATGCTTTCAGTGGCCCTCATTGGTCTTGGCAGACTCACTCACTGGCACATTTTTTCATTTGGCCTGCTCTCCTCTTTTCTTAGTGGGTATCTCTCCCCCCCAAACTATAAATTATTGTTTGCGCTCAACTGACACCGTTGTACTGTCTCGAACTGCCTGCAGATCGACTTACAGCGAGGTAGGTTGATCCCATTTAGCTTTGAAAAACTTAGTGAAGGGTGTAACTGCTTCCAAAGCTAGATCTGAGTCCCCCTGTCTGTCTTCCTGGGGATATGACTTTAGTTGATACTGTGTGTTTTGTTTTATACTTCTTGAACTTTTGCGTGTTTGTTGTTTGAAATAGTTTAGTTTAATAGTTAGTTTTATATGTATTAAATAGTTGTGTGCATCTCGTTTGAGATACCCTTTTGCTGCTGTCTTGGCTCATCTTTCTAGATAAATAAAGGTAAAATAAAGATTTAATAACAATAAACTAATATATTTATATGTATATGTATATATATTTTGTATTCTTAATCTGAATCAACTAATAAATTATGATATATAATTGTAGATTAAGCTGCCCAGTATTATAAATTTGCCACATCATAACCAGCTGCAATATTAACATGTTTACTGTATGACTATATATACTTTCGATTTTGAATGCAGGATGCTTTAAAATATATCAAAAAGCTGACTTTAATTGAATTAAGTCTATAGCAGAAAGTATGCTAAAGCAGTAGCATTTCAAAGTGGAGTAATATTTCTAATGCACTACCTGCTCATGGCATTTGAGTAAAAGTAAAAGTATCATCAAAGACTATAGAATTCATCCCGTAGTGAACTTGAATATATTGAGCAAATTCCATGACGATCCATCTATGTTTGTTAGGATATTTCAGGCTGAACCACAAATGTCAACCTTGTGGTGGCACCACAGGAAAAATCAGTGGATCGCCATAGTCATTAGGATTGACTCTCTATAGGCAACATGATTGTCTGTACAAAAAGTTTGTGGCAATCCATCCAATAGTTTTGACTTGTTTCAGTCAAGACCAAAGCTCGGGACCATTGTTGTCATCCGTAGAGCCATGCTACTACACACACACACACACACACACACACACACACACACCTTGTACAGGCACTTCTGTCCTCCCATGGTGCAGCCAGCCATGGTTCTCCACTTGTTGATCTGTGAAACCAGGGATTCATAAACCACTCGACATGGTATCCCAAAGTACCTGCATGAGAAAAACATTTCAGTACAGTCACTAAAAGTGTGTTTATGTCCATGTGAGTACTCTGGTTGTCTTGAAATAAGACATTGTAAATGAAATGGCACCATCTAGTGGACATGACCTATAGGTGTTGTTCTTAGGCTTTATGACAGCTCTCTGTCGTCCTTATTGGGAAGGCTTTGAAAGACTGACTTAATATAACCGCTTATATGACAGCAATGTTTTAGTGACAACAGTACCTTCTTTTTTTGTGCACTACATAATCTCTCTATGTTTTTTAAAATCAAGGAAAGCTGCAAAATGATATCATTGCACCATTGTGTTAAAGTAATCACAGCTAATATGCTAATGATGTTATTTCCTAAAATATCCCCAAATACATACAGTACATAGTGGTTTTGACTGGAAAATTCAGAAATGTCTAAATATTTGATATAGAAATGAAAGAACATGTGTCAACAACTATATAATACTATCAAATACCTACAACAGCAAATCCCATCCACATTCTGTTTGTGTTGGGAAGGTGTCAGAGAGGAGATGATCTCTAGCGTGATTACAGTGTAACAGTATTCCTTTGATCCATTTAAGTGCTTTAGTAAGTGATAACTTACAAGATACTAGTGCTTTGTGCGTCATGAGATGAGATTCACAGGCAATACTCATGGTCCACACATGGCCTCAAGAGTCTTTAGCAGGCCACAGCTTCCAGTTGCACGCAGCTAATATCAACATCTGATGGGCAGATTGCCATAAAGTGCTCTGGCTTTTTAATCACATTATGCCCCACCCAAGGGATAGCAGCATGAAACAATAGTCTCTTTGTGTTTGGAGTGTGATGACCACTACAGGCTCATGCTGGGCTTTTCTTGTTCCTGTCTCGCTGGTATTTTGTCCACCCATCACAGTTGTAATAATGCAAGTATTAAATTCAATACAAGTTGATCGTGGCAAGTTGCTACAGTGATGGCAATCATTTAACAATTCTCTGTGAATTCTCTCAATACCAAGTAAAATGCTGACAGTAAAAAGACAGGTTTTGCCTCTATACTGTATATGATGAATCATTGATGTGTTATGTGATGATGCGATGTGCCAAATACAGTAAAACCACATCGGAAAAGTGGAACAATGAGCACACACACACATCCACACTGATGGAATGATGCATAACAGAATCGTTCACTAGAACCTGAATCAACACCTCTGAAACACTCTCATCAAATACTCACATTTCAGAACAGGGCAGCATTTGTATTGTATTATAAGGCATTCCTGATGAGTAGTGATGCTAACTTTTGGTGAATTTAGGAGAAAGCTACAGACTTAAATGGACAAAGTAGTAAAATAAAGACATAAATGTGTATTTTGGATGTTTTCTTTCCACTAGTCTGAAAGAAGACATGCTATGAAAGCAAAATAGTCACAAAATTGAACAATGTATGGAAAAAAAAGTTTTTTCCCTAAATGTAAGCTGAACTACCTGGTAGAGAAAGCATCGCTTCAATCCACACCCATACAAAGTGGAGTACAAAGTACAATACAGTGGGTCAAAGTCATTCTAGCCATAAAATACTAGAGGACATTCAATAAATAATCATCAATTTGCAAATGCTATTTTATAAATCATTCTCTGTTAGAGATACTTGAGATTTGTGAGTTATGCAATGTTAAGTGGTTTTGCTATGAAAACAAAATACAACAATAGAGATATATAGCATACCATTCGACTTTGCACTGGGCATGGAGAGGTCCGGCACAGCAAAACTCAGAGGCACCAACTGCCAGGAGCACTAACACGAACCAAGGTACTGGATGCATTTCACTCCAAACTGACTCTGCAAAGTTCAGCCGGGATTATATGCTCACACTGACAACAGTTCAGCTGACTGGCAGACATAACATCACAGGATGGTCATGTGCTTTCCTGAAAAGGAAACAGCCTAAATTCAATTTACTTCAGAGAAAGATTTAATAAAGAGAGGAGGCACACACCACTCTTTGCCTCTGTCTGTGCCTCCACTAGTACTACTTCTGCTGTAACTACTACTGTAGTCTCCACCACTGGCAGCATGTCCAGTTGGGTCCAGTTCAAGCCCAAGGGGGCATGGGCTTTTAATTCGTAAATCATATTACATTTCCACACCAAAAGTTATGTACAGTGTGTCAACTTCTTTGAAACAAAACCGCCTACTTGAGCAAAAAATGATTAGGAAGTATAAATAAAGAGTCATTAAGCCTGTTTCACCCGATACACCTAAGCGAGCATGCAGCTTCATTTCTGTTTGGTTTCTCAACACTCGGCAGTTGAGTCTCAACAAAAGACGAAATGTCCCACCCCATCTCATTTCTCTCTTAGAAACTGGAAGAAGGAATAATGAAGCAGAGCAGAACTCTTCCTCCCTGTCAGCTCTGAACAGACCATGTCCTTCACTCATGGGTAAACACAGACATAAACTGTACTATTTCATATCTACAGTAAATGTATGGATAATTCTGGCGTGTTAAATTGGCATTTAAACTTTTGTTTTGTTGCGTATGATCACATCCCTTTGTGTCTGCACGAGAAAAGGACAAGTTCTGAAATTGTTTCATAAAAATTCATAAGTTCACTTTAACAGCTGCAAGAAATATCCTAACAGCTTCATAGTCTATATTACAGGCCCATTGTGAATTCTTATTAACAATGTTCAAAAACATTCCTCCTTCATTTTTTCACAAGTCCCACCCTATACAAGTAAATAATGACTGTATGCTTGATGAAAGTATGAGCATATACACTTCAGTAAGCTGAAGAATACAATATAGAAAGATAGAAACTAGATACATACTGTTACAGCAGCTCAAGAGTCAAAGAAGCAAAGACAAATGTGACTGAGTGATGAATACAAATGAAACAGGATAGGTCAATGGAATGATAATTATTGCTTAAATACTGTTGGACTGATGAAGAAATGCAATTAGTATTGATTCTATTCTCTATCTTTTAACAGAGTCAGCAGGTGCTAGTAATTCATATTTTATAGATTTATTATCTATATTACTATGTTGCAGAAGAAGAAAAGGGCGACCGTGGCTAGGTGGAGAACAGGGCCGTCCTTCAATCAGAGGGTCGGCAGTTCGATCTCCGGCTCCGCGAGTCGCATGTTGATGTGTCCTTGAGCAAGACACTTAACCCCAAAATGCTAGGTGTGATAGAATCTGTGTGATAGAATCTGAACTGTACGTCGCTTTGGATAGAAGCGTCTGCTAAATGACTGTAATGTAATTTTCATGGTCAGACTTTCATTGTCTCACAGACACAAACTTCAACATTGTATATCATTTACACACCATCTGCCTTGGGCTGCAGCTTTGTGGTGCAGTATGAATAACAATATTCTCTGGAGAAGAAGTTTCTCCTTTTGGAGAAGGATTTATCGCGATCCACACTGGATGACACATCTGTTTCACAACTATGAGAAGACAATGAGTCATCACCTTTATCCAGCCCTTTGGCACATTTGTCTATGAACAAAAATAGTAGGTGTGCCTGGAAACATCAACACAGTCCATGCACACATTACCTAATGCTTGTTTTGTCCAAATAGAGTCCGTATAACTGATTTACATGTAATTATTGATCATGTAGTCAGGAACTTGACTTTAAAACAGATCTGTCAGCCTCTTTGTGTCCAGACAGATCTTCCAAGTATTAATTAATCTTGTTACATAACATAACATGCTCCGTTCCTCTACCACACTCTGTACTACCTACATCCACAGGGTTTTCACTGGGATTTCAGAGGGCTTTTGACCTAAAACAATGCAATTTTACATAATTTTGGACAATTATTATGATGAAAGATGACGCTCAAATAACTTAAAGACCATTCTTGTTGTAGTTGAATAATTATTTGATTAATTTACACATGTAAGTAAACATTTCATTCTTCTGGCAATGTGTTCACTGTATACTATATATATTCACAAATCAAAAAGCTATGACGTACAGTTTGATAAGTGTTTTTAAAAGAGGAGCTCGCCAATAACATAAATAATGGCAATAGTCGATAGCCTAGACCTGCCCACTCACTAAGTGTGAGGAACATCGTTTTAACTGCTTATCACTGTACTTATCAGCTTTAATTAATGAATTACTTTAACAGGATATGACCACTGTATCGAAAGACTGGTACTCCCCCCCCCCACCCTCATGCCGTGTGTGGGATCGTCCTGATGCTCTCCACCTTGTTTCTACAGGCTGAGGCGCAGTTCAAAGAGTTGTATACTGACAGGAAAAACCCGACATGCAGTCTCTCCGGTCACCCTTTGTCAAATACTTTAATGCCGTTTGAACGTGTGTATTGACTTTTCATCCTCAAAGAACATTTCCATAGCACTACAGAATAAAAACAGAAAAATTTCATTGTGTTATTTGTTATACATGTCACCAACCATTCCAGAGAAGGATGTGGGAGACAGGAGATCCTCGCTGTGGAGAAGTACATGATGTCCTTCATCACTTCCTGCCGTGTTCTTGGGAAGAGCGACTGGAAACTGAACTGGAACAGTAGCTCTCAAAACTGAAATTGGTCAGCCAAAAAAATCAAGAATCGAATCACAGCGCTCATGAACAAACGTTGAAGTGATCATTTAATGACACCTGTTATGCTTTCCATGTCATAACATGTTCAAATAATATCCTTTGTAGAGTTTTGTAAGGACAACACATTTAGATACCGTTCAGTGTTTGTCTTTGTTCCTCTCTCCTTATCTCATCCAACCTCACTGTAAATTCCTACATTAAGAATTTAATCACAGCTCGCAAGATGAAAGTTTAAAGCGATCAAGGTCCAGTGTGCAGGATTTAGGGAGATAATATTCACAACAAAAACTTTATCAGTACTCTAAAATTGATAAACTACAAAATGTACAATTACTTGAAAGGAACTACATTTTTAAACAAATTGCCAAGCTCCAGCAGATATCATGCTGCATTATGGTACCACAGCAGTCACCATGACAGTTAAAGGTGTTTGTGGTTCCCCCAAAATAAGTTCAACCTGATGTGTGTACAGTGGTACTCAGAAAGAAAGACCTCACTAATAGCTAAATTCCTGCCAAGTCTCCATGAAGGTGTTCCTAGAAGGATTTGTGTGTGTGTGTGTGTGTGTGCGTGCGTGTGTGTGCGTGCGTGCGTGCGTGTTTTAGGCTGAGGAAATATTTTGGGGATTGAGGGATTTACACAATTTTGACATCGGACACTATGTATAGATACACATGTTACAATACATAGCCTATATGATACAATTATGTGAACAAGGAGGTTGTGCAGGAGGAGGAGACTTTATCATAGAAGTGGTACACAACTGAGGAGAAAGAGACACATATCTGCTGCTGAGTCAGCTGTGAATGATGGAGGTTAGAGAGACACAGAAGAGAGACGGAGTGAGAGCTGCTGTTGTGAGTGCTCTTGCAGGATCACACTGGCCTTGAGGGATGCAGAGCAGGGAGGAGGAGGAGGAGGCCAGCATTCACCCTAAACACGATTGCTGAAAGCTCCACAGCAACTCCAGCCTCCAGCGGGACTTCAAGCACTGCCAGGGTTACAGAGGGAACAGCCCCCCCCCTCACCCACTGACGGACGGAGTGCACATCAGGAGCCACCATGACAGAACGAATGTCTAAAAAACAGGGATTTAAAAAGTGTCGGAGTGCTACTTTCAGCATTGATGGCTTCAGCTTCACCATCGGTAAGACACTCTTTGTTTCAGTGTGTATGATGCGTGTGTGTGTGTGTGTGTGTGTGTGAGAGACAGGGGGGCTTTGCTTGGTGCTGTTGCTGAACAGATGGTGTTCTTTATTTAACGTTTATTATATTTGAATTGTAGCTGCTCACCCGTCTGTATATAGCGTGTGCTTCAAGAGATACAAACAAATAGAAAATATGTTTCTGTACTGACAGCTTTAAAGCAACAGTTAGTAACTTTTATGAAAACAAAGTGTCATTATATCCTGACAGCAGTACAAGAGACAGATAATCTATGTAAAACCTCTTTTAGTGCTCCTAATGGCATTTACAAGTTTCCACCACGCCCAAAGGAAAACTACCAATCTACCTGGCTTGACTGTTTCCTACATGGCGGCGGGTCACACATTTTCTCATTTTACAGCTAATCGGTAATTAAAATATGTGTCTGAAATAGGCAATACAGTATTTTGATCAGTGTTGCCTAGTTTGATGGTTTGATCAGAGTTAGCGAGGTTCACGAGCAGTGATTGACAGCTGTGTTAGAGACTCCAGGCTCTGATTGGTTGTTTTCCTTTGGGCGCGGTGAAATCTTGCAAATGCTATTATGAGAACTAAGAGGAGGCCGAGGATCCTGATTATCTGTCTCTTGTACTACTGGCAGGATGTAGTGACAGCCTCTGTAGTGAGCTTTTATAAAAATGACCAACTGCAGCTGACACACCGTCACTATTATCTTTACTTCATCTAGGCTTTATTTTTTCAATGTTTTTGATTTATTACCTTGTGATCTTACTCTTTATGTTCAATATTCAGAGTTGCATTTTAAGCATGAATTGTACTGTATGAAGCAGTTTGAGTGGTTGATAATTCTGTGTTTGGTTCTTTCCTGTTTCCACATGCTCAAAGCCGCTCCATAAAGAAATGGGTTCCCAGTTGTTGAATTTGTAATAGACTCGTATTTGTATTTGTATAGCATTAGACCTTTCAACTCATTCACATTCACACCCATTTATACACCGATGGCACAGCAATTGCCCCAGGACATATCGGCATGGATGGATCTTCGAACCACCTGTTTTCGGATTGGTAGACGACCCGCTCCAACTCTGAGCCACATAGAGGACTCAACTACAAAGCAGGCCCTCATACCAGCCTACCTACCAAGGGCAACTCTAAAGATGGTTGGAAGTCTGGGCTACAGTAAGACTTGTCTGATAGAGTCCAGGTTTTAATAGGTCTGTGGGTAAAAATAGATCTCAAATGAATGAAAAAGCAACCTGCCACGTGCAACAGAACTTTTGATGGCATCCAGGTTTGCCTTCACTGACAAGCCCATCAAGACCAGAGCGGCTCTTTTGCCATTTTACAGTGTGTCTGTGTTTAATGACTGCTGTTTCTATGGGAACCAGAAGAGATTGGGAAGTGACTGTGACATCATTTTGACTGGTGTGTTGTCAGTTGTTAGGGTGCGGAGCTCAGGGAGTCATTATCACTAATGAAGTGGCTGGTCTTGATTTCCTCCTTCACTGCCTGATTACAGCTGTACTCTCCTCCCCCATCACTTTCTCTCACACACACACACACACACACACACGCACATACACTTAGTAATCCTTTGCTCGTTCTGGGTGGGGGAAGGTCAGGTGTCCTCCTGGGCCAGGGGTTGGCAACCTGTGGCTCTTCAGCCCTTCTGTTGCGGCTCCCTGAGTCTACATCCACACTAATGTGTTTTCGTTTTAAACGATCTCCGTTCACACGGCGTTTCAGCATTGTTTTACAAATGATCTCCGTCCAGACTTAAACGTCTGAAATAGAATATCACGTGACTATTCACGTACACTGGGCATGCGGGTGGGTGCCGGTGTAAACAGGAAGTAGATTAGTTGCTCAAAGCCGCTAACGTGACTTCAGACGGCCGCTCCATAGGTCTGATAACGCCGTTGGACACGCTGCTCGCTAATCGCTCCAATAACAGCTGCTTCCTCCATAATAATGCAGACTTTAACTGAACAACAGCTGCAAGTAAAGGCAACAAGGTCAGTAATACCTGACCTTAAATAAAAATGTTTTAATATTTTGTCAACTAAAATGTGCTAAACATCCTATTACGTCGCTGTCAAGCGCCTTTCCCTGCAGGTGGCTAATCATGATTTGCAGACCCCCGCCCTCTGTAAACTATCAATGGATAAATCCAAAAAAAGAAAAGTCAAAGAGGTAAATAGAGAGTTTAATTCTGTGTGGACGTATTCATTTGCTTTCACTGCCAACGATGCTGGCTTACCTGTATGCTTGACATGTGCAAAACATGTAAAGTTGAAAGACACTTCCAGAACAAACACACAGCGTTTGCTGAAAAGTATCATGCTGGAGATGAGCAAAAAAGAGCGATTTCTCAACTGAGCAAGTTTTTTTCGCCTCTTCATAAGTTTGATATTGTTCTAACAGGTAAAATAGCAATAAAATGTCAAGAATTGTCTTTATTCTTGTTCTATAATTTCATAAATACAACAAACTATAGTTTTTGTATATATAATATAACTATATACAAAACTTTATAAGCTGTGATATCAAATAGCTTTGATCAACTAGCTCCAGACAAATTTTATTTGGTGGAAAATAGAGCAAAATGGCTCTTTGGATAGTTGCAGGTTGCCGACCCCTGTCCTGTGCCATACATTATTCTTTATTTTTCCTGATAAAGCTCATGGTGACTTATTTTCTTGAACTTATTAATTCTTTTGTTCTTTTTTTTCTTGTCTTTTCATTCTGTAGTTGATTAATCTTAAACTGACTTGGTTGGCCATATGGTATCCTTCGTGCTAAGTATCACAGACAAGCAAGGATACTGACATAACTGGGTGAACAATACATTTAAAATATAGGATTTCTGGTTACTGTTTGTGATTAAACCTCTGCACAGGTTAATGTTGGGTAGAGCTATCCTGGGAATGAACATGAGGTCACTAAACTGAATGTACTAATGAGAATTATAAAGGTGAAGGTTACTCCGCGGTAACACGTGCACCAGGTGTCAAACAAACAGTCAGTAACTCTAGCACAGTCCCGAGAAGATGTCTGATCAGACAAGAGAAGTGATGCTGAACCATGGCTGTTGAGGCCTTTAACATCTGACTTAAATTACAAATGTGAATGTAAAGTGAAAGCAATTCTAATTCTTTTCTTTTCAGTTGCCAATGAGGCGGGGCAGAGCAACCGCTATCCAGTGGCCCGCTTGGCTCGTGAGTTTACCAAAGTTCACCCTTTCTCTATTTCAAGTTGTTAGTGTGATGTGTGTAATAGAGACGGATATGATGTGATGGTGCGGTTGAAGCAAGGGCGTAGGTTTCGTCTACACATGAGGGGCCATTGTGTTTCGGATCAGGCATGAATCTGTTCCTCGCAAAGCTGTGTAAAAGCGAGGGGACATTGAGCCAGCAGTCAGAGGACAGATGCTGAAGTCCAAACAGTCAAATAACTGTAGACTATAAAAAGGTGGCCTATGGACAGTCAGAAAACGTTACCTATTATTACCTATTATGACTTCATTCTTGAAATATTACAACTTGCTTCTCGCAATATTCTGAGTTCATTCTCTGACTCTCAGATTTGTATGTTTTTTCCAACAGTGGCCCTAATCCTCCGTCGTAGTTGACAGATCTTATTCTCTGACTCGTGGCTGTATGAGAGCAGCTTTTACTGTGTTCCCTCCAGTCCACCTCCTGCAGCTACGTACTGTATCTGTCAGGCTATTGAAGCGCTTCCTCTTCTCTCCGTTCTATGGCTGATTGTAACCACTGCTTTTGTGGTTTGATTGAATGGAAGCATTGATGTTGTACACACATGGAAATGCAAGCAAAGTTTCTTTATGAAAATTGTTCAGGCTCACGGTCCCAGAATGCACTATGCACGGCCGTAACAGCTGGAGTTGGCATCAGTGAACACAAAGGAATTTTGATTGACCCGCGGAGCGCCGAAGAGATCCTGGCTGATGAGCTGCCGATCCCTGATGCCCCCGATGCCATGGAGAAGACTGCGATCAGGTCACCCTCACACACACACACACACACACACACACACACACACACACACACACACACACACATACAGAAACACAAAGTGACAGACATAAACTGGCCTTTGGTTTTCCTTGTTATTTTTGATATGTGCTATGTAAATGTATCATCCACATGCCCTATGAAGTTGTGATGAAGTGAAATGTGAAAGAGGAGCTTTGCTTGGTGCTGTTGCTGAAAAGATGGTGTTCTTTACTTGAAACAGAAACAGGACGTCTCCAAATCTACATTTGGGTGAATATTTTGCAACCAACCTTCACATAATTATAATGCATGTTGGTTTATGGTGTTCGGCCGGTTATACTTGTTGTCTTCATAATTTTTCACAGTACATTTTGTTTGTACGCCCTCTGGCATCTAGAATAAGGCAACAAACAGCGCATTGACCTGTAAATGACTTAGTGCGTGCTCGTAGCTCGCCATGTACGAAGGCTGGTGGTACGATGCCACACAAGGGTATAAACAAACTTTACACCTCGTGGGTAGAAACAACAGAGCTACAGCCATGCTAGCAGCTCTGTGGAGCACAGCAGTGCTTTGAGCTGAATGCTAATCTCAGAATGCTCACAATAACAATGCTAACATGTGGTTGTTTACCATGTTCAAAATCTCAGTTTAGCATGTCAGAATGCTAACATTTACATTTTAAGAATGTTATAGAACTTACTATTCGATTTGCAGGTGACATGATCAAAGTCATTGGAACTCATCCTCTGCTGACAATGGATGTCTAACCCAACTTTCATGGCTTTCTATCCAATTGTTGAGAATTTTCAGTTGGGACCAAAATGGTGTACAGGGCGGGGTACAACCACAAGGTTGGTGGTTCGATCCCTTGCTCCTACAGTTTGCGTATCGAAGTGTCCATGAGCAAGACATTGCACCCCGGGCGCTTCACAGCAGCCCACTGATCCTAAAAATGCTTAGGATGGGTAAAATGCAGAGGTCAAATTTCATGTATGTAATGTAAAAATGATGATTGTAATAAAGATTAAGTTTAAGCGTACAGACCGCCTGACATTACCGTTCCTAGAGCCTTGACGCTAGCAAAGCTAAAAATGTTAGCCACAAATTTGTCTCATTTAAAAAATCTGTAGTCTCTGTTAAATGCATACCAAAGTTTTGAGTATAAAAAAAAGAATACATTGTCATGAGCCACACCTACACACAATTTGCCCCCTTGAACTTCAAATGTTGACGTGAGTCTGATACCACACAAGAAAACAGTCTTTAAGCTGAATTTATACTTCATTCACGGGCTTGGATCAGTCCTATTGCAGATACTTAAGAGCGTAGGTTTGATTTATAGTTCAACATCAGAATACAGGTGTATTGTACATAATAAGACCGTATTATGTGTTCTACGTTCTTTTGAGAATGGAAGGGGAGGAGAATGTGGCTTAAGACCGACTTCTACCCACAGTCTGCATCCAGTGAGTCAGACTACATCCGGCATGGAATGGAGTTCTCAAAGAGTTCTGTATTTTTCTTTGTGGTGAAATGAACTGTGATGCTGCTGCTTTGACATTAACATTGCCAACATACTGACATTGAGTTTCTCTCAAGGTGCATATATTGTCTTGCCAAGTGTGAGCTAATCAATCCCAAATCATGTGTGGGAAGTGGCCTCAGCATAGAGATTTTAGAGATGAGTTCAGAGGAATCAGTTCCATGTTAAAGGACAGATGTAATGGTTAACAACCGTGGCTCCTATAGCATCTCTCTCATTCTTTGCAACAGAGACAGGACAGTGTTTTCAGCAGTATATGTAATGGTCAAACAGATTATAATGAGAGGTATTGTAAGATGAGGTGTTAAGATCTTTACATTATGGATCAAAGGTCAAAGGTTAAATACATCATGACAATGTAAGGGACTGGGGGAGGGGGGGGGGGGGTATATTTCTCTCTCCCCCTGAAATCAAGCATTTGGGATTGTTTAAATGAAGTGATGATGCTGATACTGGTGTGACGCTACATGTTGCAGGTTGCGCTGTCTTGTAAAGCAGCTGCAGAGGGGTGAGGCTTCTGTGGTGGACCTGAAGAAAAACCTGGAGCACGCCGCCTCAGTCTTAGAATCCCTATGCATAGAGGAAACCAGGCAAGGAGATTTCAGCTCAGTTCTGCTTTTATCAAATAATCCTTAAACATGTACTGTGCTATACCAAAAGGTCATTTTTTGTTTGACAAAGAAGGGATTCTAAAAGGCCTGTCATGATTAGTTATAGACTTCTGAGCAGTGTTAGAAGAATTATACGTACTTAAAGTATCCAAAGTGTAGTATTGTATTTATTCACTCTTATAATATTATATATGAATAATCATGAGCTATGTTTTATTACAATTTTATACAGCATTGGGAGTTTTCTAATCTGTAATGAATTATCTATCATAGGCCGCTGTTCTGTGGAAAACCTTCAAACTGTAGCTGTAGTAGAGTAAAAGCACATTGATGGTAACACTATGGGGAATAGCATTTGTCAGTTGCAGTTTAAACACACAAAACTCTTTTATTGATCAAGTATTGAGATACCGTCCACACAAGCTACATTTTCTTAAGCATTCTGAAGCTCAGCAGAGCGCTCTGATTATATTTACAGATTATATTAAAACGTTATGCACTGTAGTACACTGTACATCAGTGAAAGGCAGGTGGATATTGATATAGTAGTAATGTGCATGATTGTCCATGGATGTTAGAAATGAGTGACAATATACATTATAATTTCTGTTATTAATCCTACTATAAAATGATTATATTAAGCCTATGTCTATATTTATAGTATAATATATTTTTCATATTAATGGCACTGACGTGACTTCAATGTAAAAGACAGCTTTGATGTAGTTAAATGACTCACCATGTTGCTGTACCTTAGCTTGCTACATATCTCTGGGGGTAGTTTCAGTGTGAAGCTTCATTTAAAGTAATGAGTAACTGGTAGCTTAGCTCAGTACGGTTTTCAAGTAGCTAATCCAACATTTTTTACTTATATCCGTCTACTTTGCTGATGAAGTTAAATCATCAATCAACAACTGTGGAGAGAAAGTGCAAGTGAAATGATCATTTTTTCACGACCTTTAGTTGTTTGTGAATGTGTCTCTCCCTGCAGGCGGCTGGTGGATCCAGAGGACGCGCTGAATGACATCCGGTCAGACTCGGTGCCATCAGAGGTTCGGGACTGGCTGGCTTCCACTTTTACCCGGCAGAGGGTTCTGATGCGGCGCCATAACGAAGACAAGCTACGCTTCCGCAGCATCGTCCATGCAGTGCAGGCTGGCATCTTTGTGGAGAGGTTTGGCTTGTTTCGTGATGTAACAGTCATCTGGGATTTTAGGCCCTTAATAATGATTTAGTCATCATCTTTTATAAAAAATGTTTGAAGGTTTTCCCCATTTACCTCCCGTGTACTTATTCAATGATATAAGAATTTAGGTTAGTATAAAAAGTGCATTCTCTTATATATGATAGGGTTCCATCCACAGTCTTTTACGATCAAATTCAGTTTGCCATCAATACTGAAATGCAATAACAGAAATCTGACTCATTACTGGTAACAATCAAAAAAACTGCATTATCCTCACCAACCAGGAAGAGAAATGGTTGAACAGGGTGTTGTGACAAACATTGTCGACTACTCTGAGTGATCGCTTGCAGCTATTGGTCAGTGCCAGCAGTGATACCGGTGAATCCCACACATGGCCGTCTAGTTATTTACGATGTTTTAGGATGTCCCGCGCCTGTGCAATTAATGTGTATTTTCATATATAGCATGTGGGGGCGGAACACAGCCTCACGGCAGTTTGTGAAACAGTCACACATTTGTGACCTAGTAATTCCTGTAGGACATGAACTTTCCTTATTTTTCATGTTGCCTAACAACGCTTTGGGTCACTTGGTCTTCTGATTAAAGGCATCCCTACTAATCGCTCTGACTTCATTTAAGCTAGTTCAGGCTTCGGATGCCAATGCTATCAAAACAGAGTAAAGCAGCGGGGTTCAACCTGTTCTCACTTCCAGCTTGTCAAATAGTGACGCTTGGTCAGTGCACCATGGCAGCTGATTCCGAGCGAGCCCCCCTTTAGGGTCTACATTTGACGCACCAGGCTTTTGACTAACTCCAATGTAAACCCATCTGTGTCGTTATCACACAGTCTGAGCATCTGACGTAGTAGGAAGTGTGTGATATCAACGAATATTCTGAATGTGATTATATATTTGAGTAATAAAAAACAAAACAGATTATAAAATTAATATACAGCAGTATCTCGGCTGTCTGCACCACAAGCAAAAACACAACGTCACTGTCATTGATTGAAAATGAAATGGAAGAGGAATAAGTCAACAAGAAGACACATACACACACACATGGACACGCAGTCATGGTCATAATGCGGAAAAATAGATATGCAAATTTTGTCAAACACACATTTTAATTTATTTCGGCATGTCAGTTGTTAGTCAGTCAGTCAAGTTAACGTCAACAACACTATTTTCTTTAACCTAACTTCTTGAGAAGACAGAAGTTTATTTGGAGGAGACTCTATGACGCTCAAGAGGAACCTAGATTTTTTTCCTAAATTTCCTGGTCAAACACAAATATGACTGCCACATGATGAAATAGACATTCATACAGAAACAGTCAGAACATGTGATGCACTGGCTGTATTTGCTCCAGAGAGAGAGAGGTCTGTGTAGTATTATTACTAAGTTATGCTGACAAGACTCACTGCTAACTTCATAACCTATTGCTAATGTAGAAACTGGAGAGAGGAGTGAATTGTATTATTTTATAAATTGTATATGTCCCAATTCCAAACCCGTTTTGCACATTTAAGAGATAAGAAATCATTTGTTTGAAGAAAACAGATCAGAAAGAAGTTGTAATTCTGACCATACTGGTCAGTGTAAGCTTGTTTTGACACTGTGTTGTGGAATGTGTCTATGTGTGTGTTGTATCTCTGTGACAGGATGTACAGACGAACCTCCAACATGGCCGGTCTTAGTTACCCCCAGGATGTCATCACTGTTCTCAAGGTATTAATGTATGTTTGTATGGTCATTTGTGTACAGTGGAAAGCTTGTAATAGATTCATCTATGATAGGAAAATTTATTCCTGCATTTTCAAAATGTGTTTAGTACATAGGTTTGCCAAGCAAATGCTGAGTTTTAAAATCAATCCATTATTTAATTGTCAGGTGGAGGGCTGAATGAGGCTCTCGAATGGATGGCTGATATGGATCTTTTTTCACATCTGTATTCAAGAGTGTGTTCTTTCAATTTGAGAGCATGACTCACTGATTTCACTTCAGTTTTTGTGATGATCTGCCTTTAATCCCTGTCCTCACACTCAAATAGTCCCAGTATGTGCTGTGATTTCTGCTCAAACTGTACGCTTGCACCCAGACATATTGTTGCGTGCACAGACTTCCTGCCCTCCAGCTTCAGTCCTTCTCCTCACACGCTACTGCTTCTCTGTGCTTGTGAAATGTTTGCTCACGGATTTCTCACCTGCTCAGATTTTTGGTCAAAATTATCCAACCAATAAAATGTCAGTTGTAGTGTTGGCCAAGGAAATGACGCCTGCCTTGTTGTGGGTGTGTTTGCATTACCTGTTAGAACGTTCTGGATGGGCGGTTACTCTTTAACCGTGTCCTCCAAGGCTTCATTATGTACTTCCTTTGCTTTCTTTAGGGTTTTCTCAATAAAATGATAGTAAACCAGCGTCCATACATTTTCTTTTACTATAATAACTACCCCATCTGCTATTACTGGACCTAACTTTTTCATTTTGCGGTAGCTCACAAGGATGCTGTTAAAAACCACGTCAACTCGCTTGTTGACTGCTGCACACAGAGAGCAAGACACTAGCTTTCTAATGCTAGCTAAAACTGAGGAGGTAACCGCCCTGATCTACCCCTTCATCCATGGTCTGCCAACACTATCTACCTCCCTGTAGCTCTAACTTAGTCTTGCAGTTTCCTTCGAGCCACTTGTTACAAATTTGGTGAGAACAGGGTTAATGACAAAGAAAAAAAGAACCAGATTGCCTTTTTAGTTTAGAGGGCATGATTTCTTCCCAAGATGATCCTCGTTGCCAGTGCTTTGGTACATTTTGTAAAAAGAAAAAAACAAGTTTAATGTAATCTTAAGTAAAGGTAAAAATGAAACACCAAAGTATGGTTTGCATTTGTACTACCTTGTTATTTGCAAGTAGTTTTATAATTTCAAGTGTTAATTGTAAAAATAAATGTTATTTTATCCACAATGGTAGAGCAGGGTCGTCCTTCAATCAGAGGATCGGCGGTTCGATCCGGGCTCCGCTAGTCCATGTCAATGTGTCCTTGGGCAAGACACTTAACACCAAACATGAAGGAGTTGATAGTCCCGATGATGAGCAGGTGGCCCCTTGTATGGTAGCTGCTGTCATCACATAAAGCGGCTCATGTTGCACTGACTGATGCCACTCCCTACCGCCATAAACAGGTTGTCACTAGCTAGTAAGTGGACAAAGTAGGGCGGCATGCTGGTTTATATATTGATTGTCATTTTTTTCCAAAAGTGGTGATGAAAGCTCTATAATAAAGCCTTGGACGGGGAAGTGGATGAACCAGGTTAAAGAGTAACCATCTCACAGCAACGCTCTAATAAAGGGAACGCAATTTAATAGAAACTGTCACCTGATTCGTATCTGTTGCATTTAAAAATAAAAAAATGTCTGTGTCGTCTTAAATCTTTTTTATTCATGAAGAACTAACAATTAGGAGGCCCACACACACATCCATATATTGTTGCAGGTGCAGGATAACAATAATCTCCGAGGAAGAACAAAAAACGTCCCACACTCTGCTATCATGTTCCAAGTTGTTAAATTCTCTATTGGTATGAAAACATCTAGACTAAATTGTAAGGGGTATTTTTTACTGTTTCTTATCTATGATACCTTAAAAAAAGAAAGAAACCATAGCAATTAACCGATGAAAGGGTATATAGACATTCATGTGCTAATGAAACTTCTTTCTGTGTGTCTGTTCTAGCATGTGGACATGTGGTCCTTCGATGTGTTTGCACTGAACGATGCTAGTGGAGACCACGCTCTGAAATTTGTCTTCTATGAGCTGTTCACCAGATATGACTTGATCAATCGTTTCAAGGTATGCCAACAAACTTCCATTGCCTCTATCAGATCCTTCAGATATGTGATTGTGTGTGCACCAACCCTTCCTCCCAACACGTCCAACAGCCAGTGCTCCTTGGGGGGGGGGGGGGACACACTGATGCTCTTTTAGCAAGTGGTATCAAGTGTGAGACAGTCCACACATGACGGCGAGGGGGGGGATGTTGGACACATTGGGCTGAGAATGTGTTGATGTGATCATATGTGTATTATTTTATTTCCAGACATTTGCTAATACCTGGTTCAAATGTATCTGGGGGAAACTGGATGGTAATCATTTGTATTGATACATAAGGTTGCAGAGGAGTGGTTTGATCTTTTGCACAATGAATGTACAAAACATGAGGTCAGCAAAGTCTTCATTCTGTGAAGCATCTCTACGTTTGGAGTATGTAGCTCACATGTGTGCACTGAACTCTAACCTTGTTTCCAATGTAGTGCTCCATCACTCTGCTCGGTTAAAATCTGCAAGTAAAAAATTAGATTTTGGAAGTATGACAGTAAATGTAAAAAAATGTTATGAACTAGAGCAGGTGTGTGCAACATTAGTCACACGTGCTACCACTGGCAGCAGTAAGTTAGTTTTTTTTTGTAAAGCTGGAATGCCCTATTAATCACATGCCAAATGACCTCTTTCACATTAAACTGGAAGTTTTGAATTGCAGTTCACCTTCTGTCATCATGGAGGATTATTGAATTTATTCAGGAAGTCCAGCCGAGACAGAGAGGAGACAGGGAAGCAGATTGAGAGAGAAAGAAATCATCTATTGAGTTCTGTCAAAAACGGATTTTCTATAAAATTGCAATAGCAGCCTATGATTTGTTTTTGTTTTTATTCTTTATATTGAAAGATTCGGCTGTTGGGCTGAAACAGCAGCTATAAAATATTCCCTCTCCCCGGCAGAAGTACCTGAAGTTTTCCTTTGACCTCTTCCTCAACCAAAACAAAAGTAAAAAAGAAAATGTAATTGTAAAAACAGACAACCCATACAAAACTACTGAAAACTACCCATGAAATCTACCTTTACAGAACTTTTTCAAATTGTTCAGTTTTAGTTGACGTGAGACATGTTTATGTTAATTTTATGTTCATCATTGAGTTCATAGTTAGTGTTGGAGCTGAATGCATTACACTGAGAGCTGTTTCTAATATTTTAAGTGGATTTTAAGTTTGATCAGTTTGCTAAAACATGTCCAGCTAATGCTAGATTTAAGAGTAAATGTACTCTCTTCTTGCTCTGATTCTACAAATGCTGCAGACAGGTGAATCTGTCCCTTCATTACCTGCAGTATCTCCCAAAACATTATCACAAACCAACATTACCGTTACACCACATATTTCTCATGCATAGAGAAAAATGGTCTGTTGATATATGGTGTAAACAAAAGTTACAAACTTATTGTCTCATAAAGAATAACTATAGTGCAGAACTTTATGTGAAGTATGACTTAAACAAAAGACAACGATCCCAATGTGCACAGTTACGCTCAGGAACACAAGACAGATCAGCTGCTTTACAACAATAAATACTACCACATGTTATTTCTTACTATTGAAATCTTTATGCTGATTACTGTGGAAGTTAATAATCATAAAATGAACTATGTAGAAGCTACAGCTGAGGGAGCTGATGAAGCTGTATGCTGTTAATGTTACTGTTCAACATCCCATCCTGAACCATCATAAGTTTTCAAATGGTAATTTTCGGGAAAGGTTAAAAGAGCACTCTGCACATTAATATAGAATCAAACAGCTACTGCATTAGTGATTTGTATTCCGCATGCATACCTGCGTTCCAGTTACGTGCACTTCTGGTTATATGCAATGCTAAATAGGTGGAGTACTTTTTTACAAGTCTCACTTTATGAACTGAGGAAAGGTCAAATATGTTTGAAGTAATAAAATAACATTTAGAAGACCTGTTGTTGTATTGCACCTTTTGTGAGCTTGAGAAGACGAGTCTGAATTGGAAATTCAAGTTTGTGAATAAATACATAGTTTTGGCCTACAAAATTGAGAATAACCTGGAGTTATTCTTCAAGGGGATGTGACCGTGGTTAACTCACATTAATACTGCAGTATTTGTCAGGGTACCTCATTGTTTATTTTTCCTCTGTTGAAGGTCCCTATTTCTGCCCTCATATCTTTCGTGGACTCGTTGGAGGTGGGCTACAGCAAACACAAGAATCCCTATCACAACCTGATGCATGCTGCTGACGTCACGCAGACCATGCATTACCTGCTCCTCAAGACTGGCATGGTGGTAAGTCTTGGGTTGGGTTAAAGCAAAATGCAATGCACTTCAGAAGTGAATGCTGATTTTCAGTCAATCTTACAAGTCGATCAGCAGATAGAGCTTTTCATGACTCAAAACCCAATCAGGGCGGTATAAATGATACTTGATTGATGATCGGTCAAGTTTGAGCCAATAATAATGATGTAATGGCGATGTCTCTAGAGTTGTCTCAGCTTGGGCTATAAATGAATGGAAGGCTGCATGACAAACTGGAGGTTTAAGGGACTTTGGTTTGTTGTGACTTTTATTGGGTACAATGTGGGGTTGTTACAGCAAAGAAAGAACAACAGAAAGAAAGACCGTTCAGTGAAGCAGTGCAGTAAAGCAAGACACAACCATGGATTTAAATCATTGTTCAAACCTGAATGAGACAACATCTCTCCTAACCAAGACCGCATTGAAGTAACATGGGCCCCAGGTGACTTGGGGCCCATGACAAGCCCCTCCCCCAAGTACAATCACAACTCAACTATTGCCCTGTCTAACCTCCCACACATCAGCCATGCCTAATTTGCATACAATAATGCATCAACAATCACTCATGACTGCAGTTTAGTGTTATGACTATGACATCACCAAATACAAGCCATATAATCATCATAAAACCATACTGAAGCATACATGTACAATACAGACATTGTGTTACCAAAAGGTACAAGTTGGCTCATAGACTAGGGCTGTTTTCAATGTCATTTTTTTACATTCATGCTTTGATTGAGGTTTTCGAAGGAAGCTTTGAATGTCCGTCGTCATATTTAATGACATAATCACCCCAAAATGTATGATTTTCTGTCATTGTGGTTTATATTTTTATAAACGCCAACTATTGTGAATTAAAGCGGAATATTTTGTCAGATAAAAAACATTTACTTAATTTGTTGAAATATTATATCTATCTATATCTAAATTTTGACTTTTGGAATAAGGACTGAGACAATTACTGAGACGAGGACACATGGCTTGCTGTGAGAGAGAGGGAAGTTGGAAGGTTTGGTCTGTTGTGATAGTTTCCTAAACTATTTGGTACAGCCAAAGAGAGAGAGTGTTAAAAGAGGTCTTCCTACTCTTTACGAGCACCAGTTGCCTCTCACCCTTCACTCAGTCAGTCAGAAGAAACAGATCTCAGTCAGATATTGTGTCGGAGTAAAAGCCCCACCTCGCCCGGTAGCACAGAGCCCTCTGTGACGTTTCTGTTCAGGCAGGAGTACAGCCCAACGTTAAGCAAGCGTCTGTTTTTTCCTCTTCCTGTGAATTTGATCTTTATCTTTTTCTCACATTCCTCTGTGTTTGTCTGTCTGTCTGTCTCTCCCTCAGCACTGGCTAACTGAGTTGGAGATCTTTGCCATCATTTTTGCAGCTGCCATCCATGACTATGAACATACAGGGACCACCAATAACTTCCATACCCAGACCAGGTAATTCCCACTCAGCATCATTCAGCATTTCAATCACTGCAGTCACTGAGGACATTGAGGACAGTTTACAAAAAGTTTCCATGATTAGAATATGAAGAGACATGTAAAGGGTAAATAATAAAAAGCTGCTAATTATTCTATTGTTAATTCTTTCAATTTTAAAATAATTAGCTTTGCCTCATACATTGATATTGTTATTATTATGATGGTGATGATGATGATTATTATTGTTTCCATTTTAATCCAAAAGACTTTGTAAGTAGCTGTGTGGGATTTGCAGGTCAGACACAGCCATGTTGTACAATGACCGAGCTGTTCTGGAGAACCACCACGTCAGTGCTGCATATCGCCTTCTACAGCACGATGATGAAATTAACATCCTTTCTAATCTCTCCAAAGATGACTGGAGGTAAGAGGAGACAGCTGAGCTTAACGTGGCATCATTCTCACAGCTATATAATAATTCCTGCTCTTTGATCAGCATGAGAAATGTTGGTAACACTATACAATACAACCCTCAATTTACACTGTAGGAATCAGTACATATTAAATACTTAATGCTTCCTACTAGTACTTAAATGGAGGAAACAGGAAGAAACAAATTGGAATTTTAGAGAAAAGGAGAATTAAATGATACTTTAAGTATTTTGCAAAAACTGGGTACCTTGGGGGCTAACCTGGAGTTTAATGGTTTGGAGGACAGTTGCATCGATCTAGCACTGAATTGCTGTCAGGAACAGAGAAGGGTTTTCAAATTTGACAGCAACGAGATGAATACATCTCAGACTGTCTTCTGTGATGAAACTTTCCTCAAGCTTTATTTATGATTCATTTTAAAGGGAACATGAATGTTTGTGGCAATACATCCAATAGTTTTTGATATAAAGTATGTTACTGTCATTCACTCTTTCAGAGAACTGCGGGCACTGGTAGTGGAGATGGTGTTGGCCACAGACATGTCCTGCCACTTCCAGCAGATCAAAGGCATGAAAAGCGTCCTGCAGCAACTTGAGGCGTGAGTAGTGGATTCACTCAAGTCATAAACGGGCCTCAGGTCCTTCACAATGCTGATGCTGACACTATCAAGTCAGGACGCAAAGTTGGGATACCACCATTATAATAATGTCAGATATCACTTGAGTGAAAATGTGTTGTGTTGTAACTTGTGAATTTCTTTGTCGTGGTGTTGTTTTAGCTGAATACAACCTGATTTAACTTGCACTGACTTTGTCCACTAGCTGAGTGAACATTGTACTTGCCTGAGAAAAATGATTCTTTGGCCCCTACTAATTTTGCCTTGGCTATTTGTTTACATATAATCTACTATTAATACCACTAATAATTACTATATCAGTTCTTTAACCTCTACTTGTAAGTTTGGGATGAGAGTGGCTTTGGTAGGAGGCCTGAAGGGACGGCTGTCGGTGTTACAAGTTGCAAGGTTATTTATAGTCACTGTACAACAGGGTTGTGAAACAAAAGGCCGCTTGTAGTCCCATTTTGCTATATGAGAAAAAAAACATACACAAGCTATATTATATGTGGAGGGTGGATGTAAGGGTTTTACAGATCCAGTCTTAAACCACCCCAAACACTCACAGCTTCATCGGTGCCTAATCATTTTAAACATTTTTGATAATTACGGCAGCAGGGTGAACAGGTTGTGACTGGGAGGGTATTGACTTTTAATATCCTTTTTCACTCTTTACAGGTACATCTTCTCACCAATTTTACTGATGCTCAGTAGATGGGTGTCACGATCTTGGTTTTGATTTAGTTTGTTTCCTGTTTTATTTTTGAAATTCGCTGCCTCTTGTGTCCTATGGTAGTTTGACTTCCTGTCTTTGTGGTTTTCCCTCCTTTTTTCTGTGATCACCTGTGTTGGTTTTCCCTCCTTTTTTTCTGTGATCACCTGTGTTGTATTAGTCTCATCAGCATTGCTCTTTAATCAGAGTTCAGGCTGCCCTTGTGTCTGCCCACCTGTGTCTGGTCTAACTAGTTTCTTGTGTATTTATAGTCCTGTCTCTTGTCTGCTGGTTGTCGGTTACTGACTTTTGGACTCACCTGCGTAGTAAGGTACATAAAGTTAGAGGCTTTACACAGATTGTTTGGATTGACCATTTTTCATCATGCTAATGTTGTAGTTTTGCGAAACAACAGCTGATCCATGAAAAATATATAACAAAAACTATATACATTGATCTTATAGGATCTTGCTAACAGGTCGCAGTGGTCCATGCTTTACCAGTGCCTACAGAATTTGCTGGTTTCACTGGTGAAGCTGCCCTGTGGTGGCAGAGAGGGAGGGGGGACTTTTGATTTATCCAGTTAATTCAAGCACGAGTTGCAGTGTGCACCAGCGACCACCAGATAGCACCAGTAAAGTGAGTGAACACAGTGATGTGAGAGAGTGAAAGCTGAGCCTTGCATTTCTGCTCCTCCATAAAGCACATTTTAATGTAACATAGAGGAACTTAGCGTGGAGTCAAACCTGTTTCCAAAAGTCATCAATTTCCGTTAATGTATTCCTCCATAATTCCCATATCCCCACTGAGTAAAACAACAAGATTTCCACACACCGGATCAGAATCGCACTACAACATGAAGTTTATAATGTTTTTCATTAAAACAAGAAGCTTTTCACGTTATAACAACATATTTTAGATTATCCTGTTTTGTTTTCAAAGACTGAAAGGAAACCGATATGCCTCAGAGTAGATTTATTCATGATCTTAAGTCTCTATGAAATCATGTTGCTCATCACATCTACCTGTAGGCTTTTCGTGGAGCTGAGTGAACTTTTATCACAGTCAAAACAGCTAAACTACCGACATGAAGTGGTGAAAGGAGCGGCTGTAAAATGGTGGATAAACACATTTAATTTCCTATATTCTTTACAACAAAACTCCCCTGTTATTTTGTTATTTGAAAGCTTATGGTATTAGGAAATGTTGAGTTTTCACCAGCAGCAACTTAACACGACTCCTATAGAGCTGTAATTGTAACAGAATCCCAAAGTTATAGCTATTTTATAATTTAATTATTTCATAAATACACATGTATTGTAAATAAATACATGTATATTTTTTCCCATTAGCTTATTATCTTATTGCATAGTTACTGTCTTCCTCAGTTGCTCTGCTTCCAGCGCAGCTTGTTTTAAGTAGAGCTTTTATCCAATCAGATTTCGCCCCTATGTTGTTTCTAGGTTAAAAGAATCTGCCCGGAGGCCTTCAGAATTACCAGGGAATCCCTTTGCAGGTTAAGTAAATGGGGACAATAGTGTTGATTGTCATAGTCTTCAACCAATCAGATCTTTAGTTTGACATATTGGCCGTATTCTTTGACATGTCAGAGCTTCTAGCTGGCCTACAAGTATGTCAGCATTAATGTGCGGCTTGATTGGTCAGTGGGCTAGCATGACTGTTGTGAAACTAGCTAGCAGAACTTTGTATTAGTAAGAGTTAAAGTTTAAAGAGATGTAAGAATTTTTACGTGACATTACATTTTTAGCTTTTTGCCATGTTTGGCGGTGACAATCCCAATTTCTGCTGCCTCTGTTGAGCAGACATTTTCAGCCCTCAAACACATTAAAACGTATTCAAAAAATACAACTGGGGAGGCTTGACTGTCATCACTGGCGTCCATGAATTGAGAAGGGCCTCTTGCTGGAACTGAACCCATGTACTGTACAACCGTGTCATTGAACTCTTTGTAAACAAAGAAAGGAGGATGGACTTTGTCTTTAAATAGTGAACAGCAGCTTTGGTAAGTGGTGTTTTTGTTGTTTTACATCTGCAGTAGCGTTACTACTGTGTTAATGTTTCTATCGTGTCGTTTTTATGATATGGTTAATATTGTTCCCTCTGATGTGAATAATATTTAAATGGTGCTCTTGAGTGTGTGGTGGATTGTGTGTTTTAGCGCCGCAGCTTTGCTGGATTGTGCAGAGGCCTGTTGAATCATGTTATTTGGGTTTTATGTTATTCTACCTGCTTTGTTGTCATATAAATACATGTGACTGGTTCTTGTGTTCTGGTTCTTGTGTTAATTACATTGATTTTGAGTATATGCATTGTCCGTTAATGACGAAGCATCCCGCCATGCTGGCATCATAATGAGGTTTTTAGGAGGTGGTTCAACTGTAGTAGGACAGCACTGAAGGCCCAGGTATAAAATACACGGCTCGCCACTGCAGAAACTAAACTTTAAACCACAGATTTTCAGTAAGAAACTACAAAAGTACAGAGAGCTGAACTTCCCTGGGAGCCTAATGGAAATGCAAATCTGTATATTCTGTAATAAATCCAAACGTTCATCTTTAGGAGTGACATTTGCACTGAGGAAATTGCAGAGACGAGGAGCGCCGTGTCTGTGAGAGATATTGAATGTAGTCTATTGCAAAGTTTCTGTAAGTCATGAATTATAAGAATATGAATGTCAATGTTATGAATGAAGTTTCGAAGCCTGGATCCATTCAGTACAGGCTTAATACACTGTAAAACACTTTTTAGGTAGTCCAACATCATATGCTTATTTTTTTCCCATGTTGTATACAGTATTGAATCAGCCAAATGTGAAGATAGAAATGCTAACATTTGTAAGACTATTGTTGAACGTAAAGGGCAGAGGGATGGATAGGAAGGGGAGATAACATGCAGTAAAGAGCCACAGGTTGGATTTGACCCAGCAGTAAAAGGGTCTCCCATGATCGACTGTGGCTTATGTTACAGGGTCGTCCTTGGGGTTAAGTGTCTTAACATAATTGCTCCCGTAGCTGTGCCTACGGCCTGCGGTGTGTATGAATGTTAAAGTTCTGATGGGCAGGTGTATATGAATGGGTGAATGATGATATGTTGTGTTCAGAAGACTAGAAAAGCGCTATACAAGTACAGTCCATTTACACAGGCACTAGCTGCTTGAGCACCATATAATGCCTGCTTTTTAGTGCACTTAACAATGTCAGGACTTTGAAAAAATAGATGAATTGAGCAGTCGTTGCACACCTAGGTACAAAACAAGAAACATACATCCGCTCAAATACACACAAGGTACACGTTGTCTGTTCTTACCGGTACCACAGCGCTGTTTTTAAATGTGAGATATGTCATAAACAAACTTACTGAATATTGTCTCAAACAAATAAAGGTCTTTCGAGTTACAGTCTCTGTTAATATAACAAGACACAAATATTTTCATAATGTACATGAGCCACTCAAGCAAGTACTTGTCTTTAGCAGTTGCACAGCAGCATGTTGTGTCCTTGACTGACTGAACTGTACTTGCAGGATTGACAAACCAAAGGCCTTATCCCTGCTGCTGCACACTGCTGACATCAGCCACCCTGCCAAACACTGGGACCTCCATCATCGCTGGACTACATCCCTTCTGGAGGAGTTCTTCAGACAGGTAACGCCCTAAAAACATGCCACCTACTTCTTGCTTTACTATTAATGAAGCAATATTAGTGGGTTAGCATTTATACCACAGCCAGATGAGTGCTCTGGGTGTTAATAAAATGTTTCTGACATCAGACATCATCAATATGTATTTCATAGGCAAAACTGGCCTGATTTGCAGTCTCCGCGTAGCTCGACTCCGCCCACATTGAGCAGCTCTCCCAGTCTTTCCTTTCTAGTTTTTGCATTTTGGTAGATCTTAAGTAATATAACATATAGTAACCGCACAACGAGAGTATATTAACATATTTGCTACAACATTCGTCTGGTGGTTTTTTTGTGCTATACATCTCAAACATTGATACAAGCTACACATATTTGTCTTCAGCGAGAACAGTGATTCGAAAATCTATGTGTAATTACTGTTGCTATTTTGGGACTCTCCATAATAACACACTAAGGTGTCTATATAAGTCAAAAAAAATATGCGTAGACATGTAGAAAAGACGTAGACAAGACTGGTGTAAGAAAGAAAGGATAAATAAGTAAACGAAGATGATGAGATTATGTGTAAGTGAACCTGCCCAAGTGTCCCTGTACTGACAGTACCTTGTGATGCTACATTTGTTTTCAGGGTGATAAAGAAGCAGAGCTGGGTCTACCTTTCTCCCCTCTCTGTGACCGCAAATCCACCATGGTGGCACAGTCTCAGATTGGTAAGGTCTACAAATGACACCACAAATCCAGTTAATTCATACGTAGTCGTCAGGGGTCATTGTGTTTGTTCTTTAGTATTTTCACGAACGGTCCTGTCCAGCGGACTATCTTCTCTGTTATGAAAACCGTTGTTTTACTGTGTCTCGAGATTTGATCCGCCATTTTGTTCCGTTTTGTGGATTGGGGGTCATGACCATAACAATCATGCAACCAAAACCTGGTGTGTGGTGTGTATTCATTAATTTGAGCTCTGCTTAAGTTATAATGGTTATATAGTGGACGAACAAACTGGTGAAACTAAAGATTAGTCTGTCACCTTAGGTGAGGAAGAGCGGTAGAAACTGCTCAGGGCTTCGAGGTCAATCCAGAGGTTAGTAGATCTGGATCTGAAGATCTGATTGCTGAGTGGAGGAAGGAAAAGGCAGGTTTTTAACAGACAAGCACCTAAGTGAAAAACAAGCCTTCATTTAATCTGAGCTACCTGTGGGGATCCCAATGGTGGTGCGACCAGTGATGCCAGGACAACCACTTCTCCCTGAATGTCGCCAAGACCAAGGAGGTCATTGTGAATTACAAGAAAGGGGGGTGGGACTGACCCCCCAATCATTTGGCCTGAGGCCCCAAATTTTCAGGGACACTACAGAGAGCCTCCTGACATGTTGTTTTGTCACCTGGTAAGGCAGCTGCACCAGCATGGGCCGTAAAGTGCTGCAGAGGGCAGCTCACATCCAGCACATCACTGGAGCAGTTTCCTGAGGGTCATTTAGGACCCACCAAACCCAAACAACAAACTGTCCACCAAAGTGATTTCCTTAATGTCGGCGACCTGGTAACATGTCTCGAGCAAAGCACAGCACTTTTTCTGTTGACGGGTGCAAAAAAACCCAGAAAAGTCCTCATGTACCTCTGCTGATGTTTGGACTAGATTCCTTCTGGAACATGTGTGGTTTGAAGTTTTTGGTTTAGAAGCAATGTTGGCAACTTTATTCCAATGGGAGTAGCTAGCAGTAGCTCCAAAAAGTTGCTAAAAGTTGCCACATGACTTCATATGCACATCTGTACCGTATATTTATTTACATTAAGTATTGAATATCGGGCAAAATGTTGGTTTCTTTGTTTGTAATCTGTGAAGTGTTCTGTGACAATAGAGGTTTGTGAATGGTGCTATAAAAATAGATCTTAACTGATTGGTTGATTGTTGTAAAGGCAGAAAAACTCCACAAAACTTTTGATTGTCATGAAAGCAATATACTATACTTATAACACAGTACACCATTTTCTTGCAGTTGGAAAAGTTCCGATCCAGAGTAAGTTTCAGAGCCATAGCGTCAATGTTACTCGAGGGTCTGAAAAGTTGCTAAATTCAGCGAGAAATCCGGCAAGTTGGTCACACTGTTTAGAAAAGAGGTCTGCAAGCCAATCGGGACCCAACACTGAGTTGATTGGGGTCGGGCTTGGGCCATTCTTTTCTTTTTTGATAGACTGGATAGGACTCAGGCTCATTGAAATTCTCTCCTTTAATTGTGTCCATATTTGCCTCCAAACTACACTGTATGAAATATTGTTATATTGATTATATTATACATATGAACCATCTGACCCTAACTCAGGTGGTTTTGCCCTCATCTCAAGTTACCAACAAAGTCTTTCAATATCTAAAGATGTCCTGGTATTAGCAAGAACAAGCAGAAGGTAAAGTGAATTTTAATTGGGCATGTCTACCTTTTCCTGCAGGATTCATTGACTTCATCGTGGAGCCAACATTTACAGTGTTGACGGAAATGATCGAGAAGATTATGACACCGCTTATTGAGGAGGCATCTTGCTCTGGATCGGCTGGCTTCAGACACTCTAGGTGACACACAAAAGACCCTCATGTTCTGCATGACATTCCTGAGACTTATGTTGTTAGCTAATACTGACATTATCCTGTAGTGTAGAAAATACCTCCTGACACGTACAGCGTACATGTTTCTCTGATGAAACTCAATCACAATGTTATAGAAGTGTGTTATTGATTATACACAGTGTCATACCATCTAAATATGTGGTTTCAAATTAACATGCCCCACCACTCTAATAACAATATCAATCTTCTCCTGCTTGGACAAGACGGGCTGGACTTAGAGTAAGCCCGTTCAATTATTAAAGGTCCTGCTCACCCAGAGTCCACCCACACAGGTGATATCACCTATCTGGGCCGGACTGTGAGTGAGCATACAGATGGTCTTCTCACTTCACTGTTAATGTTGTTGTACCTGTTAGGGTGGGACTACCACCTTTAACATTCTTACTGCCACAAGATTAGTATATAGTTCATACTGTAGTATTAGTTTATAGGGTGTTGCATGGGACTGCAACATGTCAAAAACACTTGTGGATTGCTTTAACATGAATGTAGTCTGTCGTCTAGTTTCTTTTTTCCTGACAGACATTCATAATCCGTAATCAAAAAACATAAAAAGATCTATGACACAAAAAAACTCATCAAATACCCAGGTATAATTTTGACACTATATGTCAGTGTGGGGCTGTGAGATGAGTAAACAACAAGACCGGCTCTCTACATGAACTAGATTTAGAATTAACGTTGAGGTGATATATACAATTTAGTCTTTTTAATCAAACAATTTACATTTTATAAATATATGTAGAATACAAAACGATAGTTTGAAAGATGAACTGTATATCACTCACTCTAGGAAATACACAACCGTGGTTCTTCTGTTACTGATGGATTTATTTGTCTTAATTGCACATCAGTCAACATCACTGTCATCAAATTCAACGTCGAACTGTTCAAAATAGATGACAATATACAAAATAAACTTGCATTTGCATCACACTCAAGCTGTAGACACGAAACATGAAAAATTAATAAACATACAGCGCAGAGGGAATCAATCCACTTGAACGCCATTAAATCTTCTAAAACGGGCAAAGCAACTTTTAACTTAAACTAAAGTCTTTAAGCGGAATATAAAAACGTATGCCACTTCCTCTTTGAGGAAATTCCCTCAAAAAATTTGTCCCTGCACAACATAGGACGTAAACATAGTTCCTATGTGTTAATACATTAAAAATCAATTTTCATTCCTTAATAATCAATCCTTTCAAGATTTATTTGGCAAGGGAAAAAACCAAGGATTCAATTTAAAACTCTACAACTCACAAAAGAGGAAGGCGGAATGGGTCTACCCAATTTTAAGGATTACTTCTATGCTGTCCAGATTAAACCTTTAATTAACATGTGTACCCCAGCTTATTGTGCTGGGTGGAAAGATATTGAACTCTCTATTATGAATGATCCCCCAATTCATGCAGTATTGGCCCATAAAAACTTGGGAAAACTTATAGACAATTTACAAAATCCATGGATCAAATTCCATTTAAAAATCTGGAACGTGATAAAAGAAAAATATAAACTAGATCAAAAACTACAAATACTTCACTATCATCATACTGCCTATCATCCGGGATTCAAACCAAATGAAATGGACCATAGATTTAAATCCTGGATCCCAAAAGGTATAACAACATTCTATTCTCTGACAGAAAAGGGACAACTAAAGGACTTTGAACACCTGAGGAAAAAATATTCTCTTGAAAAATCGGATTTCTATAGAGACCTCCAGATACGCAACCATTTTGAACATAACATTAGAAATACAACCGACCTCGATGAGCCAATATTGAGAATATTTCTCGGTGCCTACCAAAATCATTCAAATAAGGGAATTATCTCTAGATCCTACAAAGGCCTTATGACAAAAAAGTCGCACAATGTAGGATATGTTAAAGAAAAATGGGAAAGAGAAGGTAACCTCTCAATATCAAACGAGGACTGGTTAGATGTGTGTAAATTTCAATGGAAATGCACCAATTCTCACGTGTGGCGAGAATTTGCGTGGAAGTGTGTTATTCGTTTCTTTATCACACCGAAGCAGAAGGCGCGCTTCGCTGGAGGAGATGCTACATGTTGGAGACGATGTGGGGCTCAGGAAGCAAATCACTGGCATGTAATCTGGGAGTGTCCAGTGATACAACCTTTTTGGGCAGAGTTTCATAAAACATTAAAAAGCACACTTAACACTGACCTGCCCCTGCAATTTTCCACATTATTAAAAAAAAAAAGAAAAAAAAAATCAATTTTCATCAAAAGAAGTTGTATAAATAATAATATGTAAACAAATATCAAATAATGACAAATAATAATTATGGCAGTTAAATTGTCTGTTGCCATCAGCAATAGTGGCTTTTCTAATGCTACCTCTAGGAGTCACCAAAAGGAATATGTCAAATACTACACATAGTTTCAAATGAATATTAAATAGCAACACCTGGCCGGAAGAGAAGCCGCTGCAACAGGGCATGGAGCTCTCCACCACCTGCAAGAGCTCTCCACCTCCATACCTAGATAGAAACAGCCACTCTTCGCGCTGATGGTCTTGTTTGCTTATGTAGTTCATATCGATACATCAGTATTAAAGACACTTTCATAACCAATTAAAAGCTCCTCACAGTAACGTTAAGGATTTTCTGTGAGTCTCAAACTCCCTTTGAAATGTAAACACAGCTTTGCTGTTGTGATAGCGTGGTGCATTAAAGAGTAACTGCACACTTAAACATGTTTTTTTAATATATAAACTAAATGATATTCCTGTACGGTGATGAAACAAATCAATGCTGGTGTTATTGAAATTGTTGGAGCATAATGTTTTTGTATGTTTTAGTTTATCTTTTTAAAAGCACAAGGTGAATGTATACATGCAGTTCTGGCATTGAACACAGGGTGGGGCATATAGAAGTGCATGTAGGTAACTGCCTGGTGATAAGAATCAGTTGTGTGGGACAGGAACAACTTGTTAAGAGTGGTTTGTTTTTAGGCTATAACACGCATCCGAACAAGTTCTCCCGTTCGCCCCTCAGTGGCTTATAGATATTGTCAGATATTTTGTTAAAAGTCACTACAGTTAGGTCAAAAACTGACATTTAAATTTGTATGGTTTGTCGTTTGCGGCCGGGATTCAAAAGCATCACTGAATTCAACGTCTGATCGACTATCATGGCTGCATTATCATCTCAACAAGCTAGCAACAATATTTACATATCTTTACATGTTAACAAGTAATTATTATTACTTTTAAGTGTAAACAGACTCATCCAGCTCCGCTGTCACAAGGACAGATGCAGGAGAACATTCCTGCCCACTGCAATAAGACTTTACAATAAACCACCTCTGGCCAGATCATTCACACAACTATAACAACACTACACTGATGTTGTTTGTTTGTTTGGTTAAATCTTTGTACTATAGTTTAGTTAGTTAGTTTAATATAATTCTATTTTGTTGTATATATTGTGTTATTTGTATTGCTTTACCTGTATCTGTAAATGCTGCTGTAGCAAAAAAATGTCACCTTTCGGGATTAATAAAGTAACTATCTATCTATCTATCCGATATGAAAGGTGGCGCTCACTCCAACGAGAGGCACTAGCTTTATAACTCTCAACATGACTGAAAGGACGTGTGTGTATGTGTTTGTGTGTGCACATGCATCTCTACACTGTCCACAGTGTCAACAGTATCAGTGGCAGTGATGGAAAGCTGTCTAGTGTGAAGAGTACAGGTTCAGAGATCAGCTGCCCTCTGAATCTGGTGGACTTCAAGAGCTTCAAGGTCACATGGAACAAAGAGATTCATCACAACAGGGAGACATGGAAGGCCCAGGCAACCAAAGGTATAGCCACACTCACCACTCACTATCTCTCACTCTTGACATGGCTCCTTCCAATCTGGGATCTAGAATTTCAAATAGAGATCTGAGAACCAGCTCCAAGCGTATTAGCTCTGAGAAGACATCATGTGACCTGCAGCTAAACACAGTGTCACGAGAAATAATGTTGTATGATAGATTGATAGTGTGTAATTAAAAGGGACAAATACAGGCCCAGTCTGTTTGTTACTAAGACCAGCATTTAACTTCTTCTCTTCATGTGAATGAGCCCGCGACCGACAAGCATGACAAACATAAGCAGCAGCTTTGACACGTTCTCTCCGTGGCTCAGCACATCCTAACTTCTTCTGAGTGTAGTGATGTCAAATGAAGCAACATTATAGAGAATAGTGTGTGTGTGTGTGTGTGTGTGTGTGCGTGTGCGTGTGTTCCGGTAGAACTGGAGGAAAAGGTCAAGAAGGAGGCAGAGGAGGGTGGCCAGCAGGAGGAGAACACAGAAGAGGAGAAACAGTCGAAGAGTCCCAATTCAGGACAGGAGATGAAGACAGATGTGGAGGGACAGGTGGAGGTGGAGAACAGGATGCAGGAGGTTCAAAAGTCCAAAGAGGAGGCAGGAGACAATATTACAGGGGGACCTGCAGGATCAGGCCCAAATAACACAGACAAGAAGAAGCCTGAGGGCCACACAAAGAAGCAGCAGCGGCAGCGTCAGAACGGTAAGCATCCCGACAGCTTCCTCACTGTGAGAACAATTACACAGTATAAAAGTAACTAAGTACATACACCTTAGTAGTACTGTAGTACTGTGCTCAGGTACGCTTAAAATGTTACTCGACCGTTTCCCCTTTACTATTTTTCAGTGGCGAATACTGATACTGGTACTCTTTACAAATATAGTTAGTTGTTACTTTTACGGAAGTCCGATTTTGACTATTTACATTTTATTGTAATATGCACAACAACTACAGGGATCTCAGGCTCCTTCCAACAATGTTCATTAAATATGTATAAAGAGAAAGTACATAATGAGAATCTAATCGGAAAATAGAGAAAGTGTTTAAATATATGTTTCAAATATAACACACACCAAATATAAAATTATTTATATATATGTATATATATAATATACAGTAATTGTGGTGGACAGGTGCAGTATTTGCAAAATAAAGAAACTGATTTATGAAAATACAAAGGCTTACTGGCATGGGTAGCAAGTCTGGACAGGTTAAGTGAGGGTCCACAGGAAACGGGAATGGAGCGGGGGAAAGGTGCTGGCAGACAGACAGGTACAGGTACCAGGTCAGCGCATCGGAGGCTCAAAAGCAATGGCATCAAGTAACAAAGCAACGATCCAACAGGGAATGAATGGAGAAGCACTGGTTTGATTCTGCAGGAAGGAAAGTGGAAACAGGTGAGCAGGTGGGTGGGGAAGGTCACGTGACTGGGACTGGAGGGGAAGGAGTTGCTGCTGGACAGAAGACATAAAGTGGAAAAGCCTGGGGCATCTGGGGGACAAGTAGACAATGAATGGGTATTGGGGGAAAAAATAGAAATAAAGCAAACCAGTAACTCACCAGGACTGCTAAACCAAAAAAACAGTTGATGAACAGTCAAAATATAATCTGTCTCTAATGCTCCTTGGTTGCATTTACATGGCTTTAAAAAAAGCAATGGCTATGTGAACCATCCGAGATGCCTAGTGTTTGGTGCATAATGCTGACTTTGTAGATTTTGTTGATTTTTAGAGAGTTGCACAAGTTGCAAGAAGTTCTCACAGTTAGAATGAAATGTGATACATGCACACACAGACACAGCTCAAAGACTGCAATGCTTCAAGGATTCAAGGATCATTTATTGTCATTATGCAAGACAGTGTTGAACAATGAAATGTAGTTGTAGCCAATTTGCAACGGCAAATGTCGGCTGTGATTATCTCAAAGTTTGCTGCACTTAATTCAGTCCCCACACTTCCTTTTCTGATGTTGATGAATGTATTCTGTCAGCTTTCTGTCCTGGGAGTGGAACTGGAGTCTGGAAAATATTCAGTATTCTGGACAATGCCTCTCATCCCCTGCACGTCCCACTGAAGTCACGTCAGAGCACCTCCAGCATAGACTGAGACCACCTCGGCTCCACAGAACGCCACAGGAAGTCTTTTCTACCTGTGGCCATCAAACTATATAACTCCTCCCCTTCTGCAGGAAGGACAGCTCAATCATTAGACACTTACAACAATAATAACCATATCATGTGCAATATTACGTCTTTCAACATCGTGCATAATTAGGGCCCGACCACCGACATAGTCGGAGCGGAGGACCTATTGTTTTTTCGTATGTTTATTATTATTATTAGGGCCCGAGCACCGACGTAGTCGGAGCGGAGGACCTATTGTTATTCGATTGTTTATTAGGGCCCGAGCACCGACGTAGTCGGAGCGGAGGACCTATTGTTTTTCGATTGTTTATTATTATTATTATTATTCTTATTCTTAGTGTTTCGTCGCAAAAAGGAGGTGCTTGGGATACTGGGAATTTTGTGAAATTTGGCACGCAAGCCAGAATTTGCGAAAATTGCAGTCTGATTGGGGTGTCCAGCTGCGGTATGAAATATTGGCTCGATAGCGCCCCTATTGAGTAGCCCCAACATCGGGTTTCACCTAGCTGTATGAAATTTGGTAGGAATGTGGATCGTGATGAGACGCACAAAAAATCCTCTTGGAATTTTTCTCTAAACCAAACAGGAAGTCGGCCATTTTTAATTCGATGACGTTTTTGGACCATTTCAAGGCATCATACTTTAACGAACTCCTCCCAGAGATTTGACCTGATTGACTTCAGATTCGGTCAGTATGCGCTTGAGACCTTGGCAGTGAAAAGTTACTCAAAGATCAAAAAGTTATCGAACTATTGTGTCCGTGGTGCGGCGTCAAAAAACACCATTCGCCGCGAAACAGGAAGTTGTAACTCGGCCATACATTGTCTAATCTGCTCCAAATCTCTCATATGTCATAACATCCTGACCTGGAACACATCTATATGATAATTTATAATCATAGTAATAGCGCCACCTAGTGACAACTGGAAGTTGTAAGTTGTGTACTTTGACATCCTGCTCCTCACAGATTAATCAGATCCCTCTAAAATGTTGTCAGAACAGCCTTAATACCTTGATAATGCTTCATTGTGAAAATTGTAAGAAGTTGTCAAAGGGCGGCGACGTGGCGGCTTGGCGAATTTCGATCCTTCGCCATGAACGAATAAACTGATGTAACTCGACTCCACATCATCAGATCTTTGCCAGATTTCACATGTTTGATTAGACTCCAGGCCTGAAGACATCTGCAGGCCAATTTTGAATCATAGTCATAGCGCCACCTACTGGTAACAGGAAGTTAAAGTCTTTATACTTTGGCTTGTTTCTCTTAGTAGGTAAATCAAATCAATTTCAAATTAGTTCCACACAAATATAAGAAGTTCATAATGCCAGTTCATGAAGCTTTTGATGTTTCGTCGAACGCCGTTGCCGTGGCGATGCAGTCTTCGCCGTTAACAACGAAGGTCATTTTGAGAGGCTAAAAATGCTCGAAACATAAGCAAACTTGGCAAGCAGATTACAAGCCCGAAATGTAGTTGTAGAATATGATTTTATTGGTTCAGAGTGGCAAATCGGCTCAATAGCGCCCCCTACAAAATGTCGACGAAGCAGCCCTCGCAGTATGTTTGACCTAGATGTATGAAATTTGGTAGGAACATGTATCACATATGGACTTAAATAAAAGTCTCCTGGGGCCATGCTCTAAACCAACCGGAAGTCAGCCATTTTGAATTTGTTCTGAATTTTTAGTGTCGTTTTTGTCATTTCCAGGCGTTGCACTTTAACAAACTCCTCCTAAGGAATTAATCAGATCAACTTCAAATTTGGTCGGTACAGTCTAAAGACCTTTGTGATGAAAAGTTACTCAAAGCTTGTTGTTTCGTGAAAAGCTGTTGCCGTGACGACGCATTCTTCACCATGAAATATTAAGGTGTTTTTGAGAGGCTAGAAATGCTCGAAACATAAGTAAACTTGGCATACACATTTAAAGCCCAAAATGTAGTTCTATAATATGATTTTATTGGTTCAGAGTGGCAAATCGGCTCAATAGCGCCCCCTACAAAATTTCGACGAAGCAGCCCTCGCTGTACGTTTCACATAGATTTACAAAATATGGTAGGCACATGTATCACATGTGGACTTAAAATAAAGTCTCTTGAGACCATGCTAAACCCAACCGGAAGTCAGCCATTTTGAATTCTGTATGAATTTCTCGTGTTTTTTTTCCATTTCCAGGTGCTGTACTACGAACTCCTCGTAGGCAATTAATCCGATCACCTTAGAATTTGGTCAGAACAATCTAAAGACCTTAGCGATTAAAAGTTACTAAAAGCTTTAGGTTTCATCGAACGACGTGGATATGGTGTGATGGCCATTTTATATGGTTCGCCATCATCCATCAAGCTGTTGTAACTCGACTGTACTTTGTCAAAACTGTCCCAAAGTTGACATGCTTGTTGATTGTCATGGTTTTAGGACTTCTGCATGCCAATATTAACTCATAGTCATAGCGCCACCTACTGATAAGCACGGACGTAAGCAGGATTCTATAATTACAGCGGCCCAAACACTGAACTTATTGAAAGGGTTTGTGGGCACACCATGAGAAAAATACTTCTCTGATCTAAACATGTGCAAACTAAGATGCTTGGAGAGCAGAAATTAGATAAAAGTGGTTATCAAGCCACTGTCGGTGGGTATTAGCATAAATGATCTGTCCAGAGCTTCTACATGAGAATCAGGTTAAACGTTATAATGAATGCTTCACACTACAATCTAAAGTTGCAGAAGAGCTTAAAATGAAAACAGTGTTAAATTAAAGTGTTCAAGTAACAGCAAATGGCACTACTGTTTTGTTAACTTTCATGTAAGTCCAAATACAATCGGCAGGACACTGCAGGGAGTTGAACCCCATCCCAGTAAACTGACAGTCTGTTATGTTACAAACACTGAAGCGCATTCACACACATTCATTTTCTTAATGATCTTTAAAGGCTTACATTTATGATTGTATCGGATGTACACTCAAAACATTTCAGGCTTAAGACCTGGCAACATGATCTTGCGACGCTTCTGGTCTACGCAGGAAATATCTCACTCGTGCACGCAGAGTGTTGTGGACACAGAAATTCATGGCCGTGTCACCCAGAGTCCTGCCAGTACCAGGAAATACTGTTTAACTACTGCACGCAGTGTATGACGGTCACAGAAATGCATGGCCAGAGTCCTGCTAGTACCCTCGACGTGCGTGAAGTTGCGAGGGACCGATCAATGCTGCTCGCAGCTTTAATTTCATTTCAATTTAATGTTCAATATTATTTTTATTATACTATGCAATATATTTTCATACTTCTTTTCAATATCACTGACAATATAAGTCATGCTCCATATGACCTTTCTATTGTAGTCTCTATTATGCACTGGTGTCAGTATTACTTAACTTACTTTACACTTAATATTTGTTATTTTATTGTTCATGTTTATATTTTTATTCA
This sequence comes from Anarrhichthys ocellatus, assembly GCF_004355925.1. NCBI lineage: Eukaryota > Metazoa > Chordata > Actinopteri > Perciformes > Anarhichadidae > Anarrhichthys > Anarrhichthys ocellatus. The sequence goes on from NW_022280131.1 coordinate 190,115, forward strand.
ATTTTTTTTTGTTATTCTGTTGTAATTTGTGATCAAACTCTGGCACAAAAATTTCTTTCGGGATTAATAAAGTTCTATCTTATCTTATGTTTAAAACAAAACAACAAACTAAGACAAAAATGTAGCAAAATTCGTAGAGCTACCGGCATGTAAACCGGCAAAGAGTAAACCGGAGTCCAATGCCAATATAGCTGATTCTGATTCTGATGTAGATGCGCCACTGTTGCCATAGAATCTAACTTCAATTATGTTGTCTCTGCAGGCCCTCAACCTGACTGCACTCTGATCCAATACTGCAAAAGACCCATCTACTCTGCCGGGTCCTACCGGACGGTCAGGTCAAAGGTCACTGAGATGCGGCCCATTGATGCCAGGGGGAAAGCTAGGAGACTGCAGCGCATCTCCCTGCGTCGCCGAAAGTGACCTCTTAGTATAAAGTCCTCACATCACATCAGCGTGATGTCAGATCATAAGATACTATCACATGATAATATGTCTTTGTTGATATTTGACTGTTGCAGCCTTGTATTCCAGCTCATCTTCTGCTACATTTCAATCATGTATCAGTAACTGTTGCTGCATTATCTCTACCCTGTTTCGGTGATGGCTCTCCCCTTTATCACTGCCAACTGCTTTTAAATCACTTCTTGAACTATGACTTTTTGCAAAATTTTTGCATAATTTTTTAATTGTATTTTTGGTTTAATTATTTAAATATCTATTGATGAAATGTTTAGGATTATACTGTATGACTTATTTGGCTATAGGCTTTCCCTTTGCTTCCACTGCTTTTCCTATTCTGTATGATTCTCATTGTGTGTCTGCCTATTTTTCATATTTAAGGCTGACAAGGCACTGCTGAATTGTATCTACAAATATTTTTACCGATCTCAAAGGATCTTGTCAATATAACTCATCACAATGTTACCAGCGAGACCTATAAAGAGTTGATAATTTTTATGTGCTTTTGTCTGTGGATTGAAGCGGTTAGTGTTATAGTTTAAACACTGCAAATACTGAAGAATTCAAAATGTCTTTGCTGAATATAGAACCTATATCAGTCAACTGGTATATTTAAATTTCAGTTGGTAATGTGTAGGTTAACTAACGCTGAACTCTGAATAAACGTTTCGGTTCCAGAACAGCTGATCAGTTTGTTATCTTTGAGTTAAGCTCGTGATCCTCGACTGGGACGTGTCACGTGTCGTAGTGTCCCTGAGCAAGACACTGAACCCCCGGCTCCCCGGGTGCCTATCATTGGCAGCCCACTGCTTCCTATATACAGGGATGGGTCAAATGCAGAAGTCAAATTTCGTGTATGTGTATATGTATATGACAATAAAAAGGGTTTCTGGGTTTCTATGGTGAATAAAAAAAGCCATCAATGGAGCTGTAGTTCAACGATTCACCATGGCAACATATGTTTTGTTGCGTTTACACTGAGCATCCACACTACGTCGGAGTTTCAGAGCACACAAAACGGATACGTTTGAAAACGCTCTCGAGGACGCATAAGTTTGAAAACTCCGGGGTTACCTCTTCATTTGGACGCTCGTAAACGCATACATTTAGAAACAATGACGTAGACACCTGCGTTCGCTACTTGATTGGTTCTTAGCAGTCACGACGTGTCCTTCCCTGATTCGTCACGCCCATATCACGTGACCCTTTCCCGGAAAATCACAAACAACAGCCTTGATTATCGATCGACTACCAGGTTAATTCAACATGGACAACTGATTACAGGTGTTGCTGACCTTGTTGTCTTTAGCAGCAGCTGTTGTCCCGTTAAAGTTAAACTCATTTCTGCGGAGGAAGCAGCTGTTATTGGAGCGATTAGTGGGCGGCGTGTCCAGCGGCATTATCAGCCCTACTGAGCGGACGTCTGAAGTCACGGTTAGCGGCTTTGGGGACACAAAACGGAGGACTTTCCTTTTCTTATTAATGTTTATTTTGTTCTGCACAACTATTGTGAAGTTCACACACATAAACTATAAAGGAACAAAACATGAATTGCTCACCAGTAGGACAGAGACTTCAGCCACCACAGAGCTACGACTGAGAACAGACAACGAAACCGAGGAAACGAGTGAGAGACGTGTGTTGACCACATTTATGGACCCATAATCTGGTAAACCTTTATGTGTAAGTGTTGAATTTAAAATAAATTTGATGTGTGAGAGAGATAGAGCAAGACCCGCAGCGCTGTAACTAAGTCTGAAAATAAAGTCTAAAATAAAATTTCTAAAACTTCTCACAAAATGTGTCTGTTCGAGTTTATAGGAAGATTTTAGAGGAAGATTTTAATTATCAAACACAACCTTTCATTATTAAAGACTACTTTATTACTCTGTCGTATTTTTTTAAACTAAGCAACCAATCTACTTCCTGTTTACACCGGCACCCACCCGCATGCCCAGTGTACGTTAATAGTCACGTGATATTCGTGTTCAGGCTTGCTGGACGGAGATCATTTCGAAAATGATGCTGAAACACCGTGTGGACAGATGGTGTTTAAAGATTTCAGTAATAAGGCTGTAAGAATGTCACTGAATGACTTGTTATTGCATTTCCAGCAAATATTGAAATAATAAAGGGTCTAAATCAGGGGTCTTCAACGTTTTTCAGGCTAAGGACCCCCAAACTGATAGAGAGATGGAGCAGGGACCCCCGACTATATATATTGTATAAAATTGTGTTTTATATTAAATGGGCCTAGTACCATGTATAAACGTACCTCTTTATTGTGCATTCAATACTAAGCTATTCAAATAATACACAGGTTCATATATTCATGTTTTTATTTTAAATATGTGCAAGGTACAGGGAGTAGGTTGGCCGTGACACTGCCATTTATAAACACACCTTGTCAGCTGATACCAATGCCAATATCAACATTGTCTGTTAATTGCATGATAATCATGCATACAAGCTATTCAAATTGACGTTTTCATTTTAAACATAAGTGTGGAAACGAAAATTAGTGATGGCCTATTAGTGCCACTGCCAGTGGTGTATAAAGTGGTGTATAAAGCCATACTTGAGTAAAAGTAAAGATACCTTACTGGAAAACTACTCCAGTAAAAGTAAATAGTCACCTATTAGAATACTACTTGAGTAAAAGTCTTAAAGTATCTGATATTTATTGTACTTAAGTATCAAAAGTAATTTTCTGATATTAAATGTACTTAAGTATTGAAGGAGCAACAATGTTCAACATAATATATTGTACATAAATATACTTTTGCATCTACTATGAACTTATCATCATAATTCTCCGAAAAGCAATATGACACTATGAAGGAGTTGTAACAGTGCGTTTATAAGTATGCTCATTCCGACTAGAGGATGTAGAGGGTAAATGCATAATATTGTGTTCAGCAAAAAATATCCACTTGATGCATCAGGTCAGTGTTTTGAGAAAGGACACCTGCCTTGTAAACTCCTATGGGCCTGATTTGAACAGAATAGGCAAAGGTTTTGCTCAAGCTGAATCTGCAATTGGGCGACTGCTACCATCATAACTCCATCTGATCATCCACAAAATAACTCGAATATCAAAACATGATCAATACTAAAGCAGCACCGAAAGTAACAACCCAGTCATTACTTGAAACTGAAAAATGTCCTGTTCATCTTCAAAAGAAGTTGGTTTTCAAAATTGCGAGAATTCAGCCTCGCTCTTCTTGGGCTGAAGACTAGTCCTGCGATGCTAAATAGCCTTTCACAGGCCGCTGAGGCAGGTAGAGGTGTGTTCAGCTTCACAGACAGCTTGCGCACAGCTGGGAAGGATTTCCCTAATGCTAACCATAATGCTAACCCTAATGCTAACCCTGATGCTGCACTCTCGCGGCTCCTGTCAATCCTATGGTGTGGTAGCTAGCTAACGTTAGCCAACTAGTGCTGCACAACTGTCAACACTTCCTCAGCTCACTAACTCGCTAGCGATCCATGGGTGTTGGTCTTCGTCACCACCGTAGTTTGTTTCGGGAGTAGCAGGTGCTTCCATTTCTGCTTCCATCATGAAATCAGTCATCGTAGAGTGGAATTCTGCTCATGTAGTCGCTCGCTAGCTATAGCATATAGCATCCTGGGCATCACTGGGAATCAAAACACCGCGGCTTTGAGAGCACTTGTTTGCAATTGCGAATTAACGTGATTAACCAATGATTTAACTTGCAAGCTAGGACCACTGATTCGCCAAACCTGTTTGCTTGCAGTCTCTGTTCCACCACAGTCCCCGACGTTGGTCTCATGATTCATTTTTTTTCTAAAGATAGATTTGATTTTGTAGCGAGTAACGAAGGTTTCAGGGGAAATGTATCGGAGTACAAGTATCAGTTTTCTTTGAAAAATGTAGTGAAGTAAAAGTAAAAGTAAACAGAAATATAAATAGTAAAGTAAAGTATAGATATCCAAAAAAACGACTTAAGTACACTAACGAAGTATTTCTACTTCGTTACTATACACCACTGGCCACTACCATGCATACACATACCTGTTATCCTGCATACAATAATGAACTATTAAAATAATGGACAGATTCATGTTTAGAGAAAAAAAAAAAATATATATATATATATATATTTTTTAAATTGTCTAATCAACCAAAAATTTTGGGAGCTAACGCTCCCATCATTTCTGTATTTGAGATATAAACATTTGCTTGAGAAGCCTTTGGAAATGATGGGAGCGTTAGCTCCCATCATTTCTGTAAGAACCTCATTCTGAGCTTCATGTTAAGATACAGTTACTCTATGGGGCTTTTATTTTGAAAGGGTGGGACTGGGTGGGTGAGAGAGGGGGAGAGGAGACATATTCATAATTTAACAAAGGCTTCTCAAAGAAAGGTTTATATCTCAAATACAGAAATTATGGGAGCATTAGCTCCCATAATTTCCAAAGGCTTCTCAAACAAAGATGTACATGTCCAGTACAGAAATGACGGGAGCCATTTGTGGACTGTCCATCACAAATCCAAGAGTATGAATCTAAAATGCAGAAAAGAGAAAAGCGATATCTCAACGAACCTCAACGATACTACCGGTAACATCGGCGTGTGTAGCTATATATTGCGACGTCTTCGGGCAGTAGAAGCCACACTGTCAAAATTTCTTGCAAAATTTTCTAGTGTTATATAATACATCATAGTACCTCTTTTGTATAACGATTAAGAAAACAACAAGAACATTTAATCTGTTATAGAAAATAAACATATTTTCACTTAAAGAAATCTTTACAAAGAGTGCTGAGAACTAAATCTAAGCTCTGGTGATTTCTCTCTTTAAGAGCCATGCAGTGGAAGAGAAACAACAACTAACAAATACATCAATACTAATATTTATCAAACATTTAAACCTCAGAGCAGTTTACATTTTCATGAAGAGAAATATCAGTTCACGTCAACAAAGATCATCATGAGCAGTGATAGCCTCCATGGCTAAACAGACACAGAAAGGAGCTCCACCTAAAGAAACTCAAACATTTACACAACAATAATGAGAAGATGTCAAAGTACCGCCCACAATGTTTGATTGAAAGCTGAAGAAACATCAGCAATTAAGCGACAATGATGGAGACAAAATGAGTTTCAGGATTACACAAAAATTAATTTGCTGTTCCTTAAATCACTTTTGTCTATTTTAGTTTACAGAACTCAGCAGTGTTTGCATAGTCATAAATCACAAGTCCAGCATAGAGAGGATGAGTGAATGTGGTCTGGACTCTGTGGAGGAGAGTCATGGTTTCAGAGATGCTGTAGAAAGACAGAATACCTGCTCTGTGATCCAGGTACACTCCTACTCTGGAGGACTGAGGACCAGAGACGGGAGTTCGGATATTGTTGTACAAAAATGTAAAACTGTTATTGACACATTGTAACACCCAAGATTTGTCATTCAATCCAAATTCACATTCTTTATAGCTCCCTGTTCTGCTGATATTCTTGTATGCGACTGCTACATAAACTCCTTCTCCTCTCCACTCCACCTCCCAGTAACAACGTCCAGTCAGACTCTCTCTACTCAGGACCTGAAAACATGAAGTGAATCTGTCTGGGTGACTAGAATAAGACTGTTCTTCTCTCATAGCTGTTGCTTTTCTGTTCCCCTCAGATAACAACAGATATGTGCATGCTGTATTTGGATCCAGTGTGATTCCACTTGAATATCTTAAGAATCCAGCTCTGGTCTTGGGCTCTGCGTGTGAAGGCGACAGTAAAACGTTCACTTCAGTCACTGCCAGTGAGACGTTTGTCCACTTCTCTCTCAGAACGTCCTGTAGTTTATCTCTGACTTCTGACACAGCCGCCGTCACGTCCTCAAAGTAGCTCAGAGGACGGATATCGATGCCAGACGAGTCTGTAGATTCTCTGAGTGGTGACAGTGAGGGGTAGTTGTGTAGAAACTGGTTGTGATCCTCTGTGTGTGAGAGCAGCTTCAGCTCAGCGTCTCTCCTCTTCAGCTCAGAGATCTCCTGCTCCAGCTTCTCCTGAAGCTCTTTGACTCGAGTCACTTCACTTTTCTGCTGGGATCTGACCTGCTGCTTCACATCGGAACTTCTTTTCTCCATGAGGCGGATCAGCTCAGTGAAGATTTTCTCACTGTCCTTCACCGCTTCGTCGGCAGAGCGATTGACGGCCTCCACCTCCTGTTGAAGCAGCTTCACGTCTTTCTCTCTGTCCTGGATTCTCTGCTGGATGTTTAGTCGACTCACCTCCAGCTCCCTCTGCCTCTCAGTCCTTTCAGCTGCAGCTGTGACTGTGTCGTGGCCTTTGTGTTCATCCATTAAGCAGAGATAACAGATACACTGATGATCAGTACGGCAGAAAATCTTCATCACCTCATCGTGACAAGAGCAGATGTTTTCCTGGAGCTTCTTGGAGGGGTCCACCAGCTTGTGTTTCTCAAAGGCAGGGGATTCATAATGAAGCTGGAGGTGTTTCTCACAATAAGAGGCCAGACATTGCAGACAGGACTTGATGGCTTTCAGTTTCCTCCCAGTGCAGACATCACAGGACACATCTTCAGGTCCAGCATAGCAGTGATCAGCAGGAGCAGCTTGCAGTCCAGTCTACTGTAGATCTGAAGGGGAGGGAACAAGGAGATATGTGGACAGAGTGGAGCCGGCTGTGTTTGAGAGCAGGAGGAAGAAGGAGGGGTTATCAAGCTGTGGTTCATTCCAGGAAGAGGAGCAGCGCTGTGAATGTGAACTTTGTTTCCTCATTTACAAACAGAGCCTCGGTTAAAACCTGCTCCACGTTTGAAAACATTTCATTTCTTTAGTTGTTAAATATTTCTTGTCTCCTCAGAGGAAGAGTTATAGACAAACATGAAGCCATCAAAAGACTAATGCTGTTCAGTTTTCTTTTACTGCTTAAAAACATCTGGCTGACAAAAAAGTTATCAAATTAAACTAATATGAAACATCTAAATTGTCGTACAATACCTTTCTCTCATATTTAATGATACACTTTTAAACACTTGTCACAAAAGAGTTGAGTTTCAGGATATGATCCTGATGCAAAGCAGCGTTTCAAGATTCACATTTATTCATTTCATGACTTCATGACTGGACCTGATATAATCTGCACATTTTCCATTTGTTGTTGATGTTAAAATATTCCACCTGTTGTAAAAGCTGAGTCACTCACTGGTTGAGTGACGACTGAGAAAACTCCTCAGGAACAACATGAATCTCCAGCAACCATAAACTGGTGGACAGGAATGAGGAGGATTTTCCTAAAAAACAATGCATGGACTCATATAAAAATAATGTCTCTCAATGATCACTTCTGACCCACTAGAAGTGGTTTACTCTGCAGAGAGAGAGCGTCAACCTCTAAATAAACTGAGCCACCAGGTGTCAGATAGAAATGGTGCATCCAAGAGGAAGCTATGAAAATGGCGGACACACAGCGGGTCGAGACGCCAAGCGGACAAAGCTCGTTCTAACATGAGAGTGAATCAGGGTTTGTCTTTCACCTGCTGTTGAGCCGGGGAGGAGGGGCCAACTGTTAATGTTGTGTTTCACAAACTGACAAATATCAGAATAACTTCTTCCACTACTGGTTATGGTGTAATAATTTAAGTTAAGTGATTTGCACATTCTCCCTTTCTTAACTCCTTTTTAGATGGAGACTCCTCTCAGCTCTCCTCGGCCAAAAAGAAACACAGTTTTAGGACGAAACTCAGCCGGAAGAATAGATGTAGGATCCTGAAACAAGAGAAGAAGAAGAGCAGCGTCACTTCCGGACCGACTGCAGAAAGCCCGAAGCTCAACGGCAGAAAGAAGTCAGTAGAGGTTTTCTTTGGCTTCTGTCTGTTCTTCACATCATGAACGCTGTTAATACTACTTTGTCAGCTGTTGTAAATGTACATAGATTTAAATTTAAGGTGATTAATGCTGAATTTAAAGTTAATTATAAATGCATAATATTTTTAACCCCTATAAGACCAACTCAACAATCATACAGTCATCTTGAGTTGTCTGATGATGTGAATGTTCAGAAGTAAACATGGAGATCCATATCATCTGAATGCTGAGCACATTTCACATTCTTCTGCACAACACAAACTCTTGATCACTAAATCTGACGTCACACTAAACAATAAACTATACACGTGATCAAAAATCTGTTCATCTTCGATATATGCATCAAGAGTTGAGGCTCAGGGATTAAAACTTTACATTTAACACTTTTTAAAAGTTTTAAGTTTCCATCAGATTTATATTTAGGTATGAAATATGTTACTTAAAGATTTTGTTTCCTAAAACAAGTCATTATGATTCTTGTAATCAGTTGAACATTTACATGAATACATAATAATTCACTGATAATTCATTTAGTCTACCGAAACTAAACAAGTAGTGAAATGTATTTGTGTTTTAAAGAGCGGCACATTAAACCTGCTGACAACAGAGTAGAGTGATGTGCTCATGTTGCTGCTCACTGTTTTCAGTTGCAAAGACCATTTTAACTGTTGCACATGTTAAGTTGTTAGTATTTTAGGTTTCCTCATTTAGTCATGTAATCGTCTGTTTCTTAAAATAAATATTATTTCTCTTAAAGTCAGACATGAGTTTTCTTAAATGAGTCAAACAGATTTTTATTGTTCACACTTCACTTTGCTTCTTTGTAGAAACATAAAGCTTATAAAGTTGAGTGGGATAAGTGGCTCCCCAAAACATATACGTAGCAGGAACTGAGGTAAGGATAAATTAAGCTTCATAGAAAGTTGTTGAACACTTTTGGTGAAGCAAACTTTGAAACTTGCCAACTATGTTGATTTAGATGTTTTATTGAAAACAGACAGAATATGACTCTTCAAGCTTAGAGTTTCATCAATCAGGACTCAAAGGAAACCTGTGGATGAGACCTGTGGCTAATTCACTTATTTACTAAAGACTTTGAGCGAATATGATTTTTTGACATTGAGAGATGTTTTTGTTAATTGGAACCATTTTGTAAATTGGTTTGATTAACAGAGTCAAATAGGAAATATTCATAAAGCACATTGTTTGTTTTTTAAAGCAACAATTTTGAAGCACAGACAATGATGTCAAACCTTTTTTTTCAGAATCCATACTGCTGGTAATACAGGAAGTTCCACTCCTGCATTTTATTGTAAACCAACTTTACCAACATCTTTGAGAAACATGGAGGGACAGAAAGAGGGAGGTAGTTGTTGAATGTACTTCACATTTACCCACAGGTGCTACTTTCTGCTCATTTGGTAATATTCCAGTTTCTAGAGATTTGGTAAATACTGTAGAGGTAAATGTCCTGATTATAAAGGAACTCATGTTGACAATCAGACATAACCTGAGCTCATCATGAGCAGCTGCTGAATGTCTCCTCCTCTCCTTAGATGTACATGTATCTTCTGTCTCGCTGGCTCTTTGTCTTGCAGGATACGGGTCCCAAGCTTCATGAGCAAAAGGCCCCATGTGGTTCCTGCTATCAAAGCTCACCTTCACATGGAGTCGCTCTCTTCCTTTGCTGGTGCGACTGTTTTGTTTTGTTTTCACACATAACATGCTCGAACAATTGATTATGTCGAAATAAGTCATAAAAAGTGATAAACATGAACTCTGTACTTTGTGGTGTTTCAGGAGGAAAACTGACTGAGTTATACTCTCATATTAGTTTCACATTTTCTCCATCAGCTTTGCATGAAACCCTGTAAATAAGACAAGAAGAAAAGACTTTGTTCATTCTTGAGTCAAGAAATACTTTATTCATCATGTAAACCTTCAGTTTGTTCACATCCCATCAGTAAAGTCTGTTAAATGACTCTTGTTCAATGATTTCATGAACACATTCACTTCATCCTCATAATCTATTAGTTTGACCAGAATCTCAGTTATGTAAAAGAGAATAATGATTGATTTACTTATTGATTACGATGATAATAATTCGTTATATAATACATCATAGTACCTCTTTTGTACAACGATTAAGAAAACAAGAAGAACAACATTTAACCTGTTATAGAATATAAACATAATTTCACTTTAAGAAATCTTCACAAAGAGTGCTGAGAACTAAATATCTTTGATAAAAGAAGCTCTGGCCATCATTTCCAAAGGCTTCTCAAACAAAGATGTATATGTCCAGTACAGAAATGACGGGAGCCATTTGTGGACTGTCCATCACAAATACAAGATTCAATCCAAGAGTATGAATCTAAAATGCAGAAAAGAGAAAAGCGATATGTCAATCGAACCTCAACGATACTACCGGTAGTATCGTGTGTAGCTATATATTGCGACGTCTTCGGGCAGTAGAAGCCACACTGTCAAAATTTCTTGTGAAATTTTCTAGTTATTATTATTATTAAGCCCGCAGGATTACAGTCAGTGTGCTTTGGCACAAAGCCACACTGAATAACCATTTATTAAAACCAAGGTATGCAGAAGAGCATCTCTGAATGCACAACACATTCAACTTTGAAGTAGATGGGCTACAGCAGCAGAAGACCACACCAGGTGCCACTCCTGTCACCGAACAACAGGAAACGGAGGCTACAATTGGCTTGGGTTCTCCAAAATTGGATGACAGAGGATTGTAAAATTTGTCCTGCTCTTTGCAGATGATGTGGTTCTGTTGGCTTTATCAGACCCTGACCTTTAAGCACGCACTGTGTGGTTTGCAGCTATGTAGTTTGGGATGAGAGTCAGTTCATCCAGGTCTGAGGCCATGGTTCTCTACAGGTAAATGGTGGATAGCGTCCTGTTTGGGAGTGAGTCACTGGCCCAAACAGAGAGATTATACATCTCTTCTGGCCTTGGAATGTGTCGGGGTTCACCAACAACAGCTTGACAACATTGCTGGGGAGAGGAACATCTGGAATACCGTGATTAGCCTGATGAGCCTGCTACCCCAGTGACCAGGCCCTGGATAAGCAATGGGGTCAGAATTTGGCATAAATAACATTAAAACATGAATCCATCCTCATTGTATCAAGGGATTGCTGTGCAATGATCCTCACTAGGTACTGAGGTACACAGAGTGTGCCAACAAATATGATGAATGAGTAGGATGGATCCATGCTAACATGTTGTTTATGACAAATTCTGACCCTACCATCTGAATGTTGCAGCAGAAATCAAGACTCATCAGACAAGGCAACATTTTCCCCATCTTCTGTTGTCCAATTTTTGAGAACCCAAGCCAATTGTAGCCTCAGTTTTCTGTTGTTAGGTGACAGAATTGGCACCTGGTGTGGTGTTCTACTGCTATAGCCCATCTACTTCAAGGTTTAACATGTGCGTTCAGAGATGCTCTTCTGCATACCTCCGTTGTAATGTGTGGTTATTTGAGTTACTGATGCCTTTCTTTAAGCTCAGACTAGCGTGGACATTGTCTTCTGGCCTATCCGTGAGGTGACTGGAGACAACAGAGTGTGTGTCCACTGTGATGTCTCCAGCTCAGTTGCGTTCACTGCAGAGATTTTACACACAGAACCTTTAGGATGAGGAACGATATATATATATATATATGCATAGTATTAGAAGAGAAAAGCAAACTATTGACGCTCTGTTGTGTCATTCTTTAACGCTATTTGATGTTGGATTTCTACAACCGATGATGATCACTTCATCATCGTCAGTCTCCGTAGCAGACAGGCCGGCCTCTCGTCTGAGCTCCAGGGGTTTCGAACTGCTGGTTTGATTGTTTATGACAAAGTGGATATAGCCACTTCATTCAAGGAAGTGAAGTTAACATTCATCTGGACAATAAGCCACACAATGGTGAGAATCACACCTGATCAGAAGTGATTTTGTTTTATAGGGTCGATTTTCTCTTGAAATATTATGACTTTATTCTCATTAAAGACACAAAAGAGGAGGGAAAAGTAAATCATGCTTTTACTCTTCCCACCAAAGATAACGGATTAAACAGCAATGCATGGGCAACACTATCATAGAAGTCACTTTTTACACACTCCAAACACAACTATAGACTACAGAAGTTATTTCAAGACACTTTTCATAGAGAGCAGGAGGCACCTTGTATGGCAGCTTCTGCCACCTGTGTATGAATGTGTGTAAGAATGTGTGTATGAATGTGTGTGAATGCTGCCTTGTGATCTAAAGCACTGAGTGGCCGGAAAGACTGGAAAAGCACTAGATAAATGCATTTACCATGTGTGTGTCCGGAGAAAATGAAATGTTTGGACAAAACAACATTTAATGAGACTGTGAACATTCATTGACAAAATAAAAGTGAAATAAAAGCTTTAATCCTTCACATCTTTCTCCTCATCCTCTAAGTGGACCATCTGCTTCTCCGCTTTCAGCAATCTCACTCCTAAAGAGAGGGGAAACAGGTGGTCAGCTTTAAACCAAGAAGCAGTTCATGCTGTGCATGTTGTTTGGTTGGACAGGCGATATCTGAGGACAGCATACAAGTTGAATAAAACTACAATTTCCTACATTCTGAGTTTTATTTTCTTAGATCTGGCCACAAAGTGAATCGCAATTGGGTAAAGTGTGACAGGCCGAGACCCAGGAGCAAATCAGGTTAGTTCAACTGATTTGAAAAAGAAAACAAACATGAAGGGTAAAATGGTTACCCAAACTGTCTGTTGCCACTTCCTTACTCAACTGTGACCTACGGTTGTTTGTTCTATCACCATACCCAAGGTGAAGTACTTATTTGTACACCAAACCCAATTACAGCTTCACTTTTGTGGTGACTCATCAGAAAACACCCAAATGAATCTGTTTTTGTAATGGTCATGTGGGGTTTGGAATGCAGAGAAAAGTACAGAAAATATATTTCAATATGTAATGTTGTAGACTCACAGCTTCAAAGACAGCACAGACTCCTGTTAGAATGATCACAAATTAGGCGTAGCATTCTTAAATGCACATAGTGTGTTGATTTTGTGGGCCTTACAACATCAACATTAATATATCGAACTTCCAGTCCATCATTTAATAAAATCTCAGTCAAGCCTTCAGCCTAACTGTTTGGTTGTGTCTGTGCTGACCTGGTATATGTGGAGGAGAATGGAGGACGGGCGTGTCTTTTCTGCGAGGTTTCTTCTTCTGCTCTGCCTCCTGATTCTCTGTGCAGAGAGCCTCCTTGTCCTCTTCATCATCCTTCATCTCTGACTTCCTGTCCACTAGGCCCTCCTTGTCTGTCACACAGTCAGGCAAAACGCTTACATTGTCAACCAACTTCACCATATCCGTCTCCATAGAAGAGACAGACGTGTACAAAGAAAATACCTTAAATATTCCTGTTCCATGGAGATGAAACATGATGCAAATATCTGGAAGCATTTATTCATACATCTGTTCAGATGATGTCTGAATTCCTATGCTGCAATTTCTGTTTTTTTTAATCTAAAACACAGATGTGCTCTTATGCTTTTTAGATGGTCAGGCCTTTGCACACCAAGTTCTTTTGGTCCAAAAAGTTGCATGGTTCAATATAACCTTACATTGTGTCAATCACTTATACTCCAAAAAGCATTCAAAATGTTCCCTTCCTTCTGGTTCAACAAGAGAGAGAGAGAGAGAGAGAGAGAGAGAGAGAGAGAGAGAGAGAATGAACAAGGACTACAACAACAGCTGGACATGGTAGAACCGTTCTGACAGTAAATATGAAGAACACTAACGTCATTGTTTTTTCAAAAACACCCCAGATGTCAGGAGAACAAATACCAGTTTATCATAACTAACCATTGAAAATAGTACGAGTTATGGCTACCTCGGTACAACATAACGGCATCAGGGAGTTCCAACACGGCTGTGAATGGCCTTAAAGAAGAACCTTTAAGAGCTCTAAATGCAATTAGGAAAACATTTTATATATTTTAACTTCCATCCATCCATCCATTTTCCTCCGCTTATCCGGGGTCGGGTCGCGGTGGCAGCAGGCCAAGCAGGCTGACCCAGACCTCCCTCTCACCGGCAACATGTTCCAGCTCATTCTGGGGGATCCCGAGGCGTTCCCAGGCCAGCTGGGAGATGTAATCTCTCCAGCGTGTTCTGGGTCTTCCCCGGGGTCTCTTCCCAGTTGGAC